>NW_022990966.1:0-202500 GCF_902827175.1 Gymnodraco acuticeps
AAAAGTTGCAAAAAGACAGCGGTTGTCGCCGGAAGAAACTTCAAATACAGAGAATGCTGTGCCTGTGTTGGAAATTGTGTCTGATGGGGAGCTTTCTTTGGTTGATCCTCCTGCTCCAAGTTCTAGTGCATTAGCATTATCACTAGCTCCGCCGCCTCCTCCAGAGCCTCTAACGTTAGCTGCTGCTGGCGCAACTGCCACCACCAACACCGGGCAAAGCGATGCACCTGACTGCTGGACAACGGACCAGGTGCAATATTTTTGCAAGACCAATGCATGGCTCCTTCTTAAAGATAAGAAGCTAGGATGTCGGATATGCAGAGATGTCAAATATTTGGGAATACACACTGGACAAGGACTGAAACTGTCAACTGAATGGGGTGAGTGTGCAGTGTCTCATTTCGGTGTTGACAAGGGCAAACAACAAGCTAGCCTGAGAAAAAAAATCAAAGAACATAAAGAATCACAAGCCCATGTAAAAGCTGCTGACATCCTTACATCTGCTTCACGTGAAACTATTCAACATCAAGTGCAGTCTATGCATAAATCTGAATTAGACACCACTATCAGAGTTTTTCGAACGGCATATAAAATTGGCAAACATAGCCGGCCATTCACAGACATGCCAATTGATTTGAATGTACAGAAACTGAATGGGCTGAACGTGGGCAGGGTTTTGCACTCCAATAAAACCTGTGGCGAAATCATCGACCACATAGCTCATGAGCTGAAGAAAAAAATGGCAAAAGACATTACAGAAAACCAAAGAAAACTCTGTGTTTTAGTCGATGAATCTACCACTATTAGTGGTTAAAACGGTGCTTGTTGTATTGTCTACGCTCAGCATTAGCTGATGCTGAGCCCGAAACGTTTTTTTGGGAGCTGATCGAGTTGGATGGAACAACGGCTGATGACATCACAAAGGCGTTAATGGAGTGTCTTGGAAGAGATTTTAACGAGGACTTTTTAGGTCAGTGTTTCGTTTCTTTTGCATGTGATGGGGCTTCAGTCATGCTAGGGAAGAGAACAGGCGTTGCTACCCAGTTGTGTAGTAAATTCCCAAGCCTGTTTGTGTGGCACTGCTCCAATCATCGTCTAGAGCTGGCAGTTGGGGATGTGGTCAAGGAGGTCTCAGGGCTCAATCATTTCCAGATCTTTTTTGACAAACTCTATTCCTTGTTCCCATGCCTCCCCCAAAAATCAGAGGCAGTTAGCGCAGTGTGCGCAAGCAGTCGGACAGCGTCTCCTGGTGATAGGGCGTGTTTTGTCCATCCGCTGGGTGGCTTCAAGTGAAAAGAGCGTCAGAGCAGTCTGGGAAAACTACCGAGTGCTTCATGATCACTTCACAAATGCTGCAAACGACACGAGCAGGGATTCCAGAGACAGAGCAAAGTACAAGGGCCTGGATGATGTGCTCACATCTGCAACGTTTGTCAGCAATCTGGGACTGATGTACGATGCGCTCACAGAGCTCAGCGACCCTCTCTCGGCAACTCCAAAAAAGAGAGATGACACTGCCTACAGCAGATAGGCTCTTAACTCGAGAAATACGAGTTTTTGAATCCATGGTCACCATGCCTGGCCCACACATGACTACAGTTCATACAGCTCTAGCTGAGAAGTCCTTCAAGGGTGTTGCCCTGCGTGAGAATGGCAGGCTGTACAGATTCATGCAGGTCAGTTTTTTCCGCAGTATGGTAGAGAATCTGAGACACAGAATGACTTCCACAACCTCCTCTCATGTCAGCACAAGAGAAATCCCATTACATGGCCGGGAGGCCCGGGACAATCAGCTAATCCAGGACATGAAAGTTATCCATCCTGGAAGTTGGCCTGAAGAGGAGTTAGACGTACAGTATGGGGACGTAGAGGTGCTACGTTTGTGCGAAGTGCTGAAAGTGGACAGAAGAGAGACTGTTCAGGGCTTTCGCGAATACAAGGAAACCAGGGCATCCCGTACACCTGCTGCCATGGAGCCTCTACTGAAAGCAGTCCGAACCATCGCTGTCTCCACTAGTGAGTGTGAGCGGGCATTCAGCTGCATGAACGATATCCTTACTGCAAAAAGGAATGCTCTCTCTGTCAGCCGACTGTCCAGCCTGGTTTTCATTAAATGTAATGGACCATCACTAGGACAGTTCAATCCGGAACAGTATGTGAGGGTCCTGGCTGGCAAAGGGAAGGAGAAGTGCTGATGAAAGAGCCTGTCCAGCTCCAGCCCCTGATACTGATGTCCCCAAGGCCTTCTGGAGCCTTTTCTAACAATGTGAAGTATATTGCAAAGCAGCTCACCCAGTGAGAAGACTTTTGGCATAATGTGCCGATTTGTACAGATCCTGGAGATAGAAGGACTTCAGACCAACCAGGGAGTTATCTGATCAGCTTGGTGTTCAATGTAACTCTTTACCATGGCTCAGACTTTGTTACTTGCAGTTACAGTTTCTTATTTTAGATTGTGCAAATTTTGCATTTGTTTTTACATGTTCTTTGTTCATGCTCTTTATCATTTTTCTGAGTTGGAAAGTTAGATTGCATCATAGTTTACTTTATACATATTTGTATTCTTCAGTGGTGAAGTATATTGCAAAGCAGCTCAGCCATGTGAGAAGACTTTTGGCACTTTTTCGTTTTTCGTTTTCTGAGTTGGAAAGTTAGATTGCATTCAAAATGTACAGAAATACTTAATTTTGTTAAAGCTTTTTATAAAAAATGCTTCTGACCAGAGCTTTGTTTCCTTGTCATTAATGTTGAACACCACCAGAGGGGCTCTCACCTGAAAGGTCTCTGCTTCATGTGTCTTCAGCAGAAGATCTAGACTTTGATTGCTATATTTTCAGTTAATATTGACCTTACTGAGCTTTAGCCATATCCGCTGCCTATCATAACAAATGTTAAGTACAGTGAACCTTTCTAAAATATACAGTAGTAAAGAGACAAACCCACCAGCATTATAGTAGCCAAATTCTTGTTTGTGGGCTGTATATATAAAATTGACTTGAAAAAGTTGCTGATTTTAGAGTACTGGCACCTTTTTCATTCCAATTCAAGCACTGTATACAGTCTATGGCAGAACATTGAAACACTGAAACTCTTGTTAAGTTTCTCCATCGTTGTGTACAAACCATGGTACAAACTGGATAAAACGCGGGCTTTTTGTTGTTGTTCAGGAGTTGATCTGTCTCTGCCCCTGCCCCCGCCTCGACGTAAGCGTGACGTATGTGGTGCTTTTGCTCTGGCCAGACAATTTTTTGGTGCTTGGAACGAACCGGATTCCGGAGCTAACCCCCTAATCGCACCAGGAGCGTCTGCGCTGCAGCTGCGCCGCACTGCGACCTCCTCCTGCGTCCTAATCCACCAGGCGCGTTTCAAAACGTTGCGGAAGCGGAGCGTCGTGTGTGCAGCCTCGCAGTTGTTGGATGAACATTCCACTTCCTGCCTGCGCCGCGCTGCGCCGTCAAAAATAGGATTCATCCTATATTTTACCCCCTAATCCCACCAGGAGCGTCTGCGCTGCGTTGCGCTGCGGCTGCGGCGTTTTTAGCGATCGCGGCCACTCTAGTCAATGGGTGCTATTCCACCAGACACGCTGCGCCGCGGCTCGAAGCGTCCCAGAAGCTCCTCGCCACAAGGAATTTCTAAAATATAGGATGAATCCTATTTTTTACGCGGCGCAGGAAGTGGAATGTTCATCCAACAACTGCGAGGCTGCACACACGACGCTCCGCTTCCGCAACGTTTTGAAACGCGCCTGGTGGGTTAGGACGCAGGAGGAGGTCGCAGCGCGGCGCAGACGCAGCGCAGCCGCAACGCAGACGCAGCGCAGACGCTCCTGGTGCGATTAGGGGGTTCGAAATTCCTTGCGGCGAGGAGCTTCTGGGACGCTTCGAGCCGCGGCGCAGCGTGTCTGGTGGAATAGCACCCATTGACTAGAGTGGCCACGATCGCTAAAAACGCCGCAGCGCAACGCAGCGCAGACGCTCCTGGTGGGATTAGGGGGTAAGAGGCTGCTCCGCTGCGGTGTGAAGAGGAAAACCCGGTGCTTTCTATGGCTTTATATTTGTGCCTCTATCCTGAGCATGCAATGAAACATGTTGAGCATAGAAAATGCGATTTGAGCGCGCACTTGAACATTTTTGAGCACAGAGAAATATATGTTCTCTCATAAAACTCCTGCTCCGTGCGCAAGCAGACCGCTGCACGCGCTCTCTCTCCCCCGCTCGCTCGACCTCTCCAGCCTGTGCTCGCTCAAGTTGTCACAGCGTTACAAATGTGCCACAAAACCAACCAATCGAGAACTCGAGAAGGTCAATTCTGATTGGCTGGTCCAGCGCCATGTAGAGAGAAGAGTTGCTACAGCGGAAGTCCAAAATGCTTGATCGTCACGTGGTTCAGAGACTCAGAAAGTTCCCGGAAGTTCGTGGCGGGCCATTTGAATCACGATTTGAATGCATTAATAACAGGATAGAAATGCAATTTTTGGTAGTTAGTGGTCAATAAAGGTTTTGATTTGCAATATTTATACAACATATCGATATGTCTATGTAGTTACATCAATGTGTGTGTGTTTTTTTTTTAAATGTGCTAATATTTGAGGATTAAGATAAAATAAGAAGTAGCCTACTTTATTACCAATTGGGGAAATGTTTACGCTGCAGCAGCAAAAGACAAGGAGGCATTGTACATTAGACAGTTAAAAGACTATAATTAAACAATCGAAAATGTAAACATCTTAAATAGAAATAACATAGCATTACAACGTAGAAAGTAGAAATATATACATAGTGTGAACAGCTATCTTACCTGTTAACATACATGTTAGGCTAACGTTGCCTTGGTTAAAGAGCCTGTTGTTTATTGCTTTGAATTCTTTAAAACAAATATTATCTTCTTAAACCTGTATGGTAGTCAGGAGCATCACATCCTAATGTTTGATATATTTAGAGGGTGGGAAGGAAGGTTTAAAAATTCTGATTAGATACATTTCTACCATTTCTTTAATTCATGGTGGTTTTAGTAATCCCTTGGTAATTGAGGACACAAGTAATCTAAAGTACTAATGTAATCTTTATGACTTTCAGAAAGGACAGGAGACCCACAGGTGCCTATATCAATGATTGTCAACTGACAGCACAATGAGTCAAAGGGCTAGCAGCAGCATGATGATGTTAAATGTGTTGCTTTAGGAACATCCATTGTAAATAAATGGAATTCAATAAACATTGAATAGCATATCATGCCGTTTGTCTGTGCCTTTTCCTCTGTGTTGTCCTGGCATATCGTCTCCCCCATGGTTTGCTGTGCTGCCTAGGGATGCTCCAAGCGCTCAGAGAAAGGAGTATGAATGCAAATTTTCCCCACTGACACAGAGAGGAGGAAAGAATGGCTGGCTCAAGTCAGCAGGAGCAATTTAACTATCACAAAAGACAACAACAGCAACAACATATGTGAGGTAATCATATTTTTCACAAAACGAAGACCACACCATTGGGAAGCTTAACGTCTGTTTAATCAAAATAAAGAACAGGGAGAGGCTTGCAAAACTCTGGGAGTTGACTCAGGTGCAGGGTGAGGGTCTCAGTGCAGGTCTTCAGGCTCCATTGAATCCCCCTGGGGTTCTTGTGCTGAGAGAGGGAGACAGGAGAAAGGGTTAGATACATCTAGCAATAGGGTGGGAAATTGCTGACCTATTTTAAACTTACCTTGTGTTTTCACTCTCACTTAAGTCCCTCTCCCTTTGCCATCAATCCAAAATCAGCTGAGCTGCAACATAATACAGACAGGTAATAATCAACAGAATCACAAGGACATTATATGGCTCTGCTAAAAACACTCACCCATAAGTTACGTTTTTGTTTACTGTTTAGAAGTCTCAAATATCCACTCTAAATCCATATCAATAGCGATGTATCACAAAAATAGCTCTCTTCCTTATTGTGTAACGTTAACTATATTATACTAGCTTGAACTCCAAGATGGATATCCTCATTTCTCCACCCACTACAATCACACGCCCCAATGTTATATTTAACTAATATGTAACTCCCTCCACCCCGGATAAAAGCACGTTAAGAAGCCCCTTTTCTCTAATTCCACAACGTTGGAAGAAATAACATTAAGAGAACGGATTAATAGGCTGTTCATGGTTAACGTGTGTTGTTGCTAACTTTAGCCGGTATCCTAGCCTCATCTGTCCGGTTGAAAATTAACGCAAGCATATGCCCATTGTAGAATAGGAAACAGAAGTTGGTCCAGGTTCTGGTCAACCCAACATTGTGATAGAGAGAAACATGTTTTGTCATTCTGCCACCTCTAATGCTTACAGCAAGTAATCAATACCTCAGAAGGGTTCATGTAGCTACATGTATGCTACGGTTTGTTAGCGGTTTGCTTAAACTACCCCTATAGCTATGTTGCCGGCTAGCAAACTCAGGCATTGCAAACAATAACGTGATATCAGAAAACTAGAAATGTATTACTCACCTGACACTGTGTCGTGCTATTCTCTTCATTCGAGTCTGTCATGTCCTGTAAATGTCAACGATAGATGTGTAATAAGAACGTCAACAGCCTGATGGCAACTGAAAATCCCTCTCTCATCTCAGATAGAAGATATGATTGGAGACGACCAGCCAATCAGAATTGACCTTCTCGAGTTCTCCGATTGGTTGGTTTTGTGGCACATTTGTAACGCTGTGACAACTTGAGCGAGCGCAGGCAAAGCTGAGCGCGCACAGGCTGGAGAGGTCGAGCGAGCGGGGGAGAGAGAGCGCGTGCAGCGGTCTGCTTGCGCACGGAGCAGGAGTTTTATGAGAGAACATATATTTCTCTGTGCTCAAAACTGTTCAAGTGCGCGCTCAATAGCATTTTCTATGCTCAACATGTTTCATTGCGTGCTCAGGATAGAGGCACAAATATAACGCCATACTTTTCAAGCTCCAGCTCCGAACCGGCCCTGAAACACCGTTGGTGTGAATGAGGTAAGAGTGATGTCATCACATGTGGCCTGACTAAAGTCATGTGACTATAGTTCAAAATGGCCTCTGATCTTTGTTTTACCTAATTACATTCAGGAAAATGTTTCTTTGCGGAACAAAGTTTTTTAGATATTTCTTTATGTTTTTAAAGGTGCATCTTATCAAAACTTAAAAATGTTTATCAAGAGACTTGAAAAAATATGCCGCATAGAATAGTTCATGATTTTTTATTATTTTCATCATTTTACAAACAATTATCTTCATTGACTTTAAGTGAGAACCGTTTTACCGAATGACATCTTACCACTTTAATACTAGAAAAATCACCCAATTTAGTATTATTTACACTATTTACGAATAGTGGTCAAGAAAGTGATGTGAGATTAATGCTTTCATACAATATTTAACCATTTTTATACAACAATATAAAATTAACTGCTTGTGGAAACAGATATAGGCATCACATCACTGACCCATCTTTACTTGACATTAAAAACCCTTAGATTGTGCACTATAAGCAATCAACTAGATAACTCAAAGTGGAAGGATATAAAGTGGTCAAAGTGCACCAGATTGATGCATTTCACTTCAACATTTAAAAAAACATCTTCCCGGGGGTGTATGCCCCCGGACTTCGCAGAGAGGATGTGAGGTCCACCCCAAAATAAAAATAATTAGATTGCATACATTTTCTTTTAGTAAACACTGACGGGTCCCACAGACCCAAACAGCACACAAAGGTTAAAGGTAAGCATATAATAATGTTAAAATGTGCTAAATATATACACTGCAAAAAACAAAAAAAAGAGGAGTAAAAGTAGCTCACGAGTTGTTTTATTTTTCGTAAGTAGCTCTCATCCTAAAAAAGGTTGGAGACTCCTGTTATAGAACGATACATTTGACAATTTTAAGCTTGGCCTACCATTTTATTGGAGCGATGAGGAATGACAGAAAAAGTTTGAGAACCACTGACTTATGGTTAAAGCTCACACAGGCGCTCAGGGCAGCTCAGAGGTCCTACAGACGCGGCAGACAGAAGTATCATTAATTAGACCGAGCCCACAGTATGCGGCTACTGTCCCTCCCTACAGGCCGATCATGCAGGCTGCATGGGGCCTCACATTGCGCAGGGAGCCTCGCGCAGGGGGCCTCGGCTTATGAGCTCGGCTTGTGCACAGTTCTCAGCGCAGTTCTCAGCGCAGTTCTCAGCGCAGTTCTCCGCACACCCTATCGCATGTAATAAGCATGTTTTGTCTTCACTATATTACAACTATATTATAATAAAATAATATAGTATTTATATTATTGAATTGATTATGATTAGTATTATTAGTAGAAGTAGTGTATTTACATTAATTATGTTTTAATCTTTTTGAGGCTAGTATTTGGCAGGAAATGCAGACGTATTCACCTGTAAACGCATACTGAACGACATACATGCACATTTACCATTTACCTCACTATATAAAAAAGTAACTGTGTTGATAATAATAATAAACAGGAATTATATTTGCAAAGTACTTCGTTTCCAACAAACGTTTTTTCACTCCTGTCGGTTTGGGGGGGGGGGGGGGCCTCATCTCACAATGTCGCTTGGGGCCCCAAATTGGCCAGGGACGGCCCTGAAAATTGGTGACACAAATGTATAATGGCCATTGAAGAGGAACTGACTATCGGTAATGTAGATATTTCTGATTTTGTATCGTAGTTGTACCAGTTAAATTAAGAGGATGTCGTGTGGTGCTTCTTCACCTGTTCGTTAACATGAACATCAAAAGTGTAGCTAGCCCACTTGTAGCTTGCTAAAATAACTATGCCCATTATCAGGTCATATTTCTTTTTTTGTGCCCAATACTTGGGTTTATGACTTAATGAAACTAAATATTCCCAGCAGCTCCAGCACTAGGCACTTTTATGTTTAATGCTAACTATCATAAGTTAACTCAAAAGACACCAAACTGAGTCATGGAACATAATAAATGGTATAGCTACTAACTATTAGCAGTTTAACTTTGTCTTTGTCAGAAGAATAGCTTGTCATGGTGTAAATGCACACCAGCTAACAGTAAGCAACAGCTAGTCATAACTGGTACCAGCTGTAAAGTGGTCCTGCATCATGAACAAGCACACATCTGTATATAGATTAACATGGATTTTAACTCCTCTTCAAACCCAACCCCCCACTCTTTGTCATCGTATAATTGAAATTCACTCTCCCCTGCTCAGCCCACTTCTAAATAAACTATCATTATGTCTGACTCGTTAATTACGCCTCTCTTCTTTCACCTTTTGTTTTTTATTGTCACTTTTCATTGCACAATTCTTCTGAAAAGAGCTCTCATCCATGTTCTTTCACCTCTTCCTCATCTCACCTGTCATCCACCCACTAATTATCTTGAATAAGCTGCTTTTATTTAATTATTTTTGCCTTCTTCATGACTGGTGGATGTTATAATTAATTGGCCAACATGGTTGACATTCACACTTTTTATTTTTGTCTCTGTCCCACAGACTTTCAGAACCTTTGCTGAACAGCTTCGCCTCACAAGGTTTTGCAGACACACGTGGTGTATGGATCATGAGGGGGACAAAGTGTTAGAGCCCTGTGTTGGGGGGGGGGCGATTCTGCTGTCTTTGAAGCGGTCGTGATGGAGTGGTGCTGTGCGTTGTGGCCGCAAAAATACAACGTCAGCATAGATGAGGGAGAAGTTGTTGCTGTGTCTCTGTGTTAAGATTGCAATATTCTGAATGCTTTTACACCCCACTGAGACTTGTATAATTTAATTGGATATGCTGTAGCAAGATCACACAGGGAAAAGAAGACGGGCCCTGTTAAAAAGCAGCATGTGTCTTTCAGTCCACTCTAATGGCGCATTTCCACTGCAGCGCGTAACACAGTTTAAGCGTGCCGTGCCAAACCCGGCCCGTTTTTTGTTGTGTTTCCACTAGGGGAAGTTCCGGCTAACGGGTACTTTTCACAGTTTTTCTGGCCCTCCAAAATCGTGGTTATTTCCGGGCCAACAACCGGGCTGAATATGCTAAACTAGTGACAACACGTGAGTGGCTACAACTACAACACAATGAACATATTTTACAGTGATTTAATTGTAATACACATTTCAAAATGATGCCGAAGTAACAACATACTGATACCGGTTAGTAAAAACCATGAATTAATGCTTTGACAAGTCTGCAGACAGACGGCAGGCGAAAAACCTTTTAAAATGCTTGTTTTCTGAATGAGATTGGCTAAGCTAACGCTGTACAGGGTCGGCGTCATGGGGGGTCATTCGCGGGCCATGCCCCCCCAAATGAGTCACTGTGCCCCCTGTTGGAGTTTTGAGGTTTTTACAACCCCACTCGGCTCCGCGTGTCGTTTTGATGAGTCCTGCTTAAAATCATAACAGGAAGGAAATCAGACAGAGAACACCCAGATACCAGTTTAAACAATCTGTTTTAATTATCAAAGGTAATAATGCAATGCACTATAATACATTACAACACCATATAATACAATATACTAAAATCATATTGTAATGTTTTAAGAAGTAGCCGGCCACTTCTGCCCTGGTTCGCGTGCTGCGGAGATCCTTCCGGTCCTGACAGCATGTGAAGAGAGGCCGAACTCAGGAATCGACAGAACATATACCAGAAGACAGAAGGAAGGGGTGAGGTCAGCTGGTCATCTTTTCAGGTCCTCTCATTGGCAGACGCAAAATATGCTTTGTCACAATGACCCAGCGCTGGCCAGCAGAAAACCAAACGGGCCCATTTTACAACAAAACACATCTTATCACCCAAGTCATGTGTTTCTTTATGAAAGCCATACTTGTTAGGAATAAAACAGTCACTATCCCATGACATCCTCAGAACTAGCTCACCAACAAGCCTAACTGTCTTCATACCCCCCCCAATCATCTCTGAACTTTTATTCACCCGAAGTAAGCTCACCCTTAGTCTAAAAGGACCATTGTCTCTCTTAACTGTGTGACTAAATTCTCAAGGCCTGCAGGATGCGCATAATTAACTTAGAACGAATTTAGCCACTATATCTAATGGTTAACCAAGAAAAACACTCAAAAGGGTAATCTTTTCACTCAAAACAGAACTCACAAGTAATTCTGCATTTTACCCCTCAAAAATAGCCTAAAGCACCCTTTTGATGAAAAGGGTAAAAGTGAAAGAAAAAGACTATTGCGCTAATCTACTTTAAAGAAAAAGGGAACATTGTTTCAGGAATCTATAAAAAACCTCTCTATATTTAAGAGGAAAAATGTATTTTGTTCCTTCAACTATTAATACACAGGAATGCATATACCCACACATATATTTAGGGATAACATGATGCAATACACCTCTTATATATTGGTGAGATTAAAATGAATATACCAAAAATATGCTGCATCACATCTTCTGCATAATTCTCTTCATAAACTTCCGCAATTCCCCCTTTTTATCTCTTTCTCCAGAGATAAACTTTAAACAAGGCATTTTGAAACATATACCCACTGTCATTCTTTTCTACTGTGTCCGTCCCCCAAACATTGTTTAAATCCATCCGAAGCTGGTATTTAGAGTACTTGAAACCTTCATGGAGACAGAACACCACTTTCCATGGCAGTGAAGGAACCATGAGGGGGCAGCTGGGTGCTAGTGCAGTCTCCTTGTGTGGTGAATCATCAGCCCCCCCCCTCAGAGGAATACGCCAACAAGGGGCAGCTGATAGGGAGGGGGAGATGCGGCTAGCCCTTCACGGGTGGAACTGATCAGAGAAGTAGACTCCTCTGCTGCCTCGACAAGTCCCCTGTGCCGTCCTGGCTTGCCGTGTCTTTGTCCCCCTGATCCGCTGACAGCAGCTTCTGGGCTGCCTGCTAGAGAGATGTCTTCCTCCTCCTCCTCCTCCGGCCCGCCGATGGCAGCTTCCGGGTCGATGCTGGAGAGATGTCTTCCCGATTCTCCTTCTCCGGCCCGCTGATGATGCCTCCCGGGTCGACTGCCTTGACGAGGGCCAGGTCTGTCCTGATGTCGTCTAGGGTCCTCGCAGGTGTTTTCCCGACCGCACACTGGCTCCAGTGGTACCAGTTGTCCCCCTTTCCTTCTAGGCGGACGGCATGGGATGTCCTCTGGGTCACTCGGTCTGGGCCGGAGAGCCTGGGGTTGAGCCACTTTGTCCTGATGACTTTCAGCCAGACGAACACCGCTGTGTCGGCCTCGTGCTTCTCGGGTCCCCCTTTTGGCGCCAGCAACCTGTGTGGAGAAATCTGATACAACTCCCTCAAGCCTACGCTCAGCTGTTTTGACCCACTTGGAGCCTGTTGGTGGGGTGTCTTGAAACAACAGCCGTCTGTGAACAGGTTTTCTAAATTAATTGTAGACCTCCTATCTGCCAGTACAGCTTCAGAATCTTAGTACTTGGATTGTGCCAACTAAATAAGAACCCCAACATCTTTAGGTAAACTAAATAACATATTTCAATAGCTCTGAATTTCTGACAAGCATCTGTGTTTATTTTTAAATGAAATCCTTGAGATCCTATTTAAAATCCAAATATAATATGAACTGCTAATGTTTCTGGTAAAGAAACACACTAATGTTATGGATTCAAAAACAACCAAAATCACGATGCTAACAAAGTGAATGATTTCCTGGTGATACTGCTTCTACCTGTCAGTGCTTAGATATTATCACGCTGAAAAAATGAATACAGAATTCCAACAAACTGTCATCAAATGTCTTATAAATTTAGATGAAATGTATATCCTCATAATGACCTAAACAATAAAGTCTATGGCTTTTACTTCTTCACCAGGCTAGTTACATGATGTTGTCTAAATTAAATTCTGTCATTACATTACTATGTTTTAGTTTTAACTGTAATATGTTCTTTCTACATTTCAAACCTCAGTTACTTTTATACCTGTTGAAACATTACTCACAGGTCAACTTCTTCAGTATTCCATTCTGGAATCACATCTCTCACAGTAGCCCCTTGGCCACTGATTCTGCATCTGTGTTACCTGTTATAACTCAACCAATATTAGAAACATGTCAACATTCATCAAACAGTATCTTATCCCCAGATATGGAGCAGGTCAATTCTAAAACCGTCAATCAATGGTCAGATTGAACAATCGAGTTGGGGCAGCCGTACACTTCCCCCCAACGCAGGGTTGGCAAGCCTTGCCACTTTGCGGTTTTTTTCTTTTTTTAATCTTATAAGTGAAAACGTTTCTACTAAAGGTTTTTTGTGTGAAATACATCAGAAATAAAGAATACAAATATAAAACACAGCCTGAGGTGTGCTCACTGCTGCTCTCTGATTGGTGTGTTGCTTGACCAATGACCCCCGACCTTTTTTTTGTTATCATTACGTGGCTGTGTGTTTAGATGAAAGCCCAGTGGCGATCTATTCATCTGTTATACTGATTATACAGTAAAGCCATCTAAAATAATATGATATACAGTACAGTACAAGTACATGGGTCTCTGTGTTTCATTCAAGCTCGGCTCTGTCTGGCACGAGCGCATTTTGTGAGTGCGCGAGTGGTAACGTGGAATGTTGTTAGCATCTGGTTAGCTAGCTATGCTAACGGATATAAAGGGCTGTTTCTACACCAAGGTGGATGTTACGTTCCCTTGTAGATCTAGGGGTACCAAGGGAAGTAGCGACACACAAGATAGCCGGACGAGAGAAAAAGGAGAGGAAACTGAATGCTGAAGGAGTTTAAGTGAGGTTTTAATTGGTAAATAAGTAAGGCGGCTCACCAGCCCAATTACAAAACACTCTTACAATAAACACACAACTATGCTGGGTCTCACACAGAGACATGCTGCACACATGCAGCCAGATGAGAAGGAGAGAAAAGGCCTCTCACTGCCGTCCTCCTCCGGTCCTATATGGAAGCCCTGATTGAGGATTGGGAGCACCTGGGGAGAGGCTGCACCTGGGGACAATCAGGCTGCACCTGGGGAGTCAGAGGGAGAAAAACACACCCACGACCACACAAACACTACGGCACGTAACACTTCCCCCCATAAAACCAAACAAGTGTTTGGTCACAGTTACCAACAACACCCACCACCCAGTTCACCAGCATACCATTGGATGCTTCGAAGCTGCCACCTGCTGCTTCCAAGCATCACACTCCGCCGCCAAATGACCAGGGTCAAGACAAAAGAAACACAATCTCTTAGTGTCGGGACCTGGGAGAGAAACGGACTGAGCACGTGTGACACGTCCGTTACGAGCCCTACAGTGAGGATAACTACCCTGAGGATACACTTTAGGTTTCAAGCACTCCTCAGGCCCTTTGTTAACAGTGGCCCGTCCACTAGGACACACTGCTGTAACCAAACCCACCCCTTCTGGGCGCCTGCCATCCACCGTCTGCTTTCTCTTCCAAGCTGCACAGTCGGCTATCATATGACCAGTGGCGTTTCTAGGTGTACAGAAAGAGGGGGGCAGAAAGAGGTCGAGAGAGAGAGAGAGAGAGGGGGGGGACAGAGAGAGGGAGGAGAGAGAGAGGGGGGGACAGAGAGAGGGGGGGAGGAGAGAGAGAGGGGGAGTGTCAAATTACATACTGAAGACCACAGGAGCAACACTGTGAGCGCATACATTTATGTACACAGCGTGGGGATGTCATAGTAATGCACCTTCATACATGGAGTAAAGGTCACCATCACAAAGTAATTCTTAACAATAACAACAACCGTAATGCTTTAGCATTAAAACACCATAGACTGTAAATATAAGGAAAACACAGACACTCATCATCGAGAGGTCACAATATCAATCGATCCAGCAGAGGCAAAACACAGAAGATCAACAAAATATATGACATAAATGAACTTACCAAAGCTGAAGGCTCACTTGAAAAGAAAAGCGGCACGGCGGTCCTTCCTCTGACAGAATGTGTCTATCACTTTGGGGATGAAGTCCTGTAGTTGCTGGATCAACTGGCTTTCAATTGAAAGCATGGCCAATGCGTTAAGTCGCGGCTGTCCCATGGTGTTGCGAGTGAAAGTCTTTATCCTTTTGAGGGTGGAAAAGTTCCTCTCTGACTCGGATGTCGTCATCGGAGTTGTCACTATTATTTTGACCAAAATAACAGTCTCAGCAAACGTATCCTCCAAGTTGTTCTCGTGAATGGATTTCAACAGAGACAGGGCAGTGTTTCCAGTGTGAAGCTCACTGTGGCGGTAGAGCGTGGTCAGCTCAGACTTCAACTTCTCCTTGTTTCCCAACGCAGGCCACAGTTTCACGGCGCAGTCAAGCTCAGGTGTAGGAAATGACAGGACATGCTGTGGGAAGAATGAGCTGTCAACAAGCTTTGCAGCGATCAAATGGTCACTCTGTGAGAACCTCTGTTCCACCTGTGAGAGTCACAAGCCTCCTTCATCACCGGCGCTGTGCTGCTGACTCGTCGGCCTGGCTCGTCTGTTCCATCATGAGCAGTGGCGGCCAATGCATCAGTTTTCTGCCTCATTTTCTGAACATTTTCCTTGAAACGGCAGAGCGCGCTGTTGATCCCAGGTGCATCGATGCTTCATTTTTGCAGAGTGTTGTATAGAACATCCACTTCTGGCATAAGCAACGAAAAAAACTCCAGGAGCTGCATAAATGCTCGGTCCCGCAGTTTCTTTGACAGGCCGTATGCCTCACTTATGGTGACCGCATCCCATCCTGGTTGTGCGCGTATATGCTTCATACACTGAAGTAGTGCATCTCGGGTCTCCCAAACCGCGTTCACAGTTCTGCTTTTAAAGTTCCATCTCACAGCCGGTGGCCGTGGGATGCGTCTCTGTGTTGCCTCTGCAAGAGCTGCAACACGTTTTGGAGCACCGGAGAAAAAGTGGAAAAAAGCAGTTAGATCTGCAAAAAAACACCTTCAGGATGCTCATCCTTGCTGAACACAGTTGCTGCAGGGTCAGGTTCAGTTGGTGGGCGTAGCAGTGAACAAACTGAGTGTTTGGGTACGTCTCCTTCATCACCGTCTGTACCCCGCGCACGTTACCGCTCATGACGGCCGCCCCGTCATAGGTCTGAGCGATTAGCTTTTCTTTCAGCTTCAGGGGTTCCAGAACAGCCTTGATGCTGTTAGAGAGACCTACACCAGTTTTGTCCTTTACTTCCACAAACTCCAAAAAACGCTCTGTAACTGTGAGGTCAGGCATAATGTATCGCAGCACAATCACCATTTGCGATTTACAGGAGACATCGGTTGTCTCGTCGGCCTGAACGGCAACAAATGATGTGTTGTCCACTTGCTTGGCTATTTTCTCCCTATACACATCATACATGTAGTCCAAGAGTTCATTCTGTATGGTGCTTGATGTCCCTTTGAAAACAAGCTGAGCTTCGTAGTGCCGTTGAAGCCTGGAATCGCCCCTCACACATTGTCTCGAAAATTGACCTGAATATCCCTGGATTCAGAGAGTCCGCCGACTCGTTGTGGCCCCGCAGTGTTGTCTCACATTTCCCACACAGTTTAATACAGGTGATGATCCGACCAAGCACGTACCTGTTTTCTTCCACCTTCCTATTATGAGAATCAATGCCGCGTCTGTAGGCGCTGTCAATCTGAGCTGCAACATTCACCCTTCCAAGTAATCCCAATTTTACGGCATTTTCCAAATGACTGTTGCTGCTCTCATGCTTCATTGTCCTCTCCGAAAGATGCTTTAAGTCCTTGTAACCTGTCCTCGACCAAGTACCTTGATCTTCACCAAAAAGCAGGCAAGGAAAGCAAAAGAGGGAATTCTTCTGGATGCTCGCCGTTAGCCATTTCTTTTTAGCAAACCACTCAGCGTTAAACCCACGTTTAACTTTGCCCGCAGTCTGGACCATTTGGAAATCCGGTGGATGGTGGGCACCGAGGCGCTTTACCTCCAGTTTCTCTCCGAGACTAAGTGTCTCAAATGTGTGCTCCAGTAAATGGTCAACTTCATTCATTTTCTTTCAGTTTTTTACTTCTTTTAATCGCTGGTGATGTTAGCTATATGCTGCTCTCTCGTCTCCTCTTCAAACTACACGTGACGTTTCGCAGCACTGCACACGTGAGTACTTACAGCCAATCAATTCTGAATTATGTGAGATGACGTATGGTGGGGATGGGAGCACTATGCCCCTACGGTCATTATTTGTTTGCCACACACATTAAATAGAAAAATACTCTGAGCATGCGCAGTGTAGTTTTTACAATCACCGTTCACTTAGACTGTGAGAGGGAGGGGCAAGATCGGGTTTTGTCCCACATGGCTCTAAACAGCTCAAAACGGCACTCTAGACACTAATTAGAAGAACACAGACTAAAACAGAAATGTACAGACGAATCAGATTATTAAACATGACCTTAAAATATATTTTATATGTTTTTTTTAGTATTTTTTTGTAATCATTATTTGTAATACTTTCTTCTGACACTAGGTGGGGCTGTACCCCACCTGCCCCTAATGACCCGCCGCCACTGCATATGACCTGGGTCCAGACAAAAATGACCAGCTCTGTTTATCCTGGGACCTAACAATGGAACTCTGGCACAAGGAACGTAATTGTCAGGAGCTCTACGATAAGTGTCCCGCTGAGGAGGATCACGCTGAAAAAAAACGCTCTTGTGTATCAGCGCAAACTCGTCTGCCAGAGTGGCAGCCTGCTGAAGGGTAGTCACTTTCTGCTCATTCAGATAGACTACCGTACGCTCCGGTACACAGTGTTTAAACTCCTCTAACATCATTAGCTCGCACACTGAAGCAATGTCATCAGCTCTACACGCTCTACACCACCTGTCAAAGAGGGCTTTCTTCTCCCTCGCGAAGTCCACGTACGTTTGGCCAGAAGCTTTCTTCATGCCGCGAAAACGCTGCCTGTAGGCCTCAGGCACAAGCTCATATGCCCTGAGAATAGCACCTTTCACCTTCTCATACACCAAACTGTCCTCGACAGAAAGAGAAGAGCAAGCCGCTTGAGCCTTGCCGACTAGCTTGCACTGTAAAAGAATAGCCCACACGTCTTCTGGCCAGTGCAGAGCAGCAGCAATGCGCTCAAATGCACCAAAATAGACATCGACCTCTGATTCACGAAACACAGGGACCAAAGAAATATGCCTGCTCACGTCAAAGGAGGCAGCAGGACCAGAAGGTGTAACTGCAGAATCACCCATCCCAGCTGCTTGGAGCTCTAGCTGACGCATCCGGACAGCAGTGTCTGCCTCCAGCTCCTGCTTCCTGATCTCCAGCTCCAGCTCCTGCTTCCTGATCTCCAGCTCTTGCTCCTGCTTCCTGATCTCCAGCTCCCTCCTGAGCTGAAACTCTCGCTCACGCTCCTCCCTCTCACACTGGAGACGAGCCATACGCACTTTTACCCTGGCATCTAATTTAGACCCCGTAGGTGAGGATCCTGCCGAAAACGAGTCAAACTGAGGTGTGGTGAAAATGTTTGCCTGTTCCGTAGCACTCTGAACCACCGTGCCAGGAGATTCCACTAAAGCAGGCCGCCTCAAAACCCCCTGTTCAACTAGTCCAGTTATCAAAGTAGCCTTGAGTTCACTTTTTACCAGAGCCGAGGAGACAGAAACATGATAATGGTCAGCAACTAACCGCAAATCAACCTTCCTGCACCCGTCTAGCTGACCCACAGTAGGACTGGCCACAACCTGCTCCAACACAAAAACCATCCTCAGCAACGGCTACTTACAATATTATTATTTATTTATATACAAATTCCCCCAGATCCTGCCTACCAAACTTACCTAACTATCTTCTGGGGCGTGCCGGGCTCGAGGCGACTTTAAAAAAGGCAAACATCAGCAGCCGAAACCCTGAATCGCCTGCCCCCACCAGGGAATAAATCCCCACCCAGGATTACCCCGAAAATAAAAAAGGCAAAATAAAAAATGAGTGCCTGAAGGAAGGACTGATTCAGTCCAGCTAGACACTCCCCTCTCTAAACTGAGGAAGATGTTCAACAGTAAATACTTTCACAGCCAATTCTACACTTATATACACTACTGCTCACCACCAAACACAATATCAACACTAACCAACAACCAAATACTCACTCTTTGTCTCAAAGATTGGACGAGCCCCCATGTTACGTTCCCTTGTAGATCTAGGGGTACCAAGGGAAGTAGCGACACACAAGATAGCCGGACGAGAGAAAAAGGAGAGGAAACTGAATGCTGAAGGAGTTTAAGTGAGGTTTTAATTGGTAAATAAGTAAGGCGGCTCACCAGCCCAATTACAAAACACTCTTACAATAAACACACAACTATGCTGGGTCTCACACAGAGACATGCTGCACACATGCAGCCAGATGAGAAGGAGAGAAAAGGCCTCTCACTGCCGTCCTCCTCCGGTCCTATATGGAAGCCCTGATTGAGGATTGGGAGCACCTGGGGAGAGGCTGCACCTGGGGACAATCAGGCTGCACCTGGGGAGTCAGAGGGAGAAAAACAAACCCACAACCACACAAACACTACGGCACGTAACAGTGGAGGAGAGTCCTCTCCTGTCAGACTGAGAGGATCTTATAACGTCAGCTCAGTGAGGTATGGACTAGTGATGGCGAGATGAAGCCTTATGAAGCTTTGAAGCTTTCCAGCCAATTGGTTCGCAAAAGGGTTCATCTCATGAGGCTTCATCATGGGCTTCATTTGAACACAAACCCCCTGTTGGTCAAAGGGTGTAAAACAGGCAGATTGGACATCTCAACAGTGTGCTCTATCTCATACCGAGTTCCCATTGAGTAAAGCCTTAGAATACCTCTAAACAACGAACATTAAATCATATTTTCATGTTAACAATATTGTTTTTATTCCAGTTGAATGATTGTGATTGAAAAGCCTAAGGAGGCTGGTAAACATTGCAAAGAGGGATTTGTATTCCTTACTAATATTCATAAACGTAACCATGTTGTAGCCGGAGAAAGGCTAAACCATATCAAAGAATACATTTATTAACTACATTATCTCATTTAGCTGTAGCTTTTATAAACAACAAAAAAGACGTATTGACGAGTCGTTGAACCAGGGACCCTGCGATCGTGAGTCAACTGCTTTCCAGCTGAGCCACAGCACACACGCTAAATCTCCCTGAAAATACTGTAACATATTTATTCCTGTATTTATTCATTCATGTTTTTTTTCCTACATTTATTTATGCTTGTATTTATTTATACTTATGACATGTTCCGACCTCTATATAGGTGAGGTTTTGAGCTCTTTTAATTCCATCGTGTCACCGGGCCCGGGTACAGGAGGGGTAATATCGTTCTTATTATACATCCATGGGTATTATGAGCGTTGTGGTTCAACGGTTCAACCGATCTGAATCGCTTCGTGAAGCAGTCACGTGGTATCGACAGGCAGCGAGGCTTCGTTTGTCATCGATGACGTCACTGGCCCAAAACGATACAAGCCTCGATACATGCTTCACAAAAAGCTTCGGGGATTACTCGACACACGCTCCGAAGCCTCGGAGCAATACGTAACATCACTAGTATGGACTCTCTCAGTGTTTAGATAGTTCACTTTAGTGTAAGTTATCTCAGTGGGTCTCAAACGGTTTGGTCACCATTTATGTAAGTATTTTCGAGGAATACCTTTATATGATCATTATAGTTGTTAAAGAGAGAATAAATGAAAAACGGGTATGAAATACTATTGGACAGTAACACAAGAATACAGTTTAAAAGGGGAATGATTAGTAAAATATCCATAAAGAAAAAGTAAATCTGTGTACAGTTCTGTTTCATATGGATGCTGAGAGGTGTAGGCTATCCATAGATCTCTTCATTTTGCTCTCAAAGTGCACCAGATTGATGCATTTAACTTCAATATTTAAAAAAAAATCTTCCCGGGGCAGCATGCCCCCAGACCCTCCTAGAGGAGGTTAGGTCCACCCCCCACCTAAAACATGTTCACATGGATAGGATACTAAATACATTTGCACACTTTGTATATGGTGGCCTATGTCCATATCAAATCAAATCAAGTTTTATTTATATAGCACATTTTTCAACGATTTTTGGTCGAGCCAAAGTGCTGTACATATAATAAAAAATAACCTACAGTAAAGACACTTTACAACAAATACAACAGCACAGTTTGTGCAGAATATCAGTATGAGAAAACGACACCCTCTGTCCTTATATGTTTCTGTTTTGGTGGTCGTGCCATAACTGTGCATGTACAGTATGCACAAGTCATAGGTGTGCTATACAATAGCACTACACCCCTGCAATGTGTGTGAAAGACAATAGACTTTTCAGCATGTTTTTATAAATTGAAGTTGCGTTGGTGTTTGTGTGTTGGTTGTTGACGGCAGTGTGTGCCCCCCCCTTGGTAAATGATTGCCCCCCCATTCGATTTGTTCTAGAGCCGACCCTGACGCTGTATAAGCTCCGACCGTCCACAGTCACAACAACGGCCTATACAGACATAAATAAACCAGCGACTGTATTCGCCATGACACAGACAGTCTGTGGTTTGAACTTGTTTAACTTTTGTCTAGTTTCTGCTAACAGCTAACAGCTTATGTTGGTTTTGTGGTTCACATTATAGATGACGTCACGGCTCCGCCAGCTTGCATTTTGCATCTCATACCTGCTGGAGACTAAAAGCTACCTGATTGTCTAGTGCAGGGGTCTGTACCTGCGGCTCCGGAGCCGCATGCGGCTCTTTAAGCCCTCTACTCTGGCTCCCTTGAGTTTAGACAAAATAAGAAGGAAGTAAAATACAAATATTTGTAGGATTATTTATATTTTGTTGCATGGTTGAAAATGTTTCGTATCTTGTATTTTGAGGTGATACTGACACATAAATTAAAAAAAAAAAACGGTTTTAATTAGGTCAACTAAAATATGCGTCACACATCCTGCTACAGTCCCGCACCAGCGCCTTTTCTTGCAGGTGAATAACCTGACCCCCGGCTCGATGAGCGAACTCTGGATAAATCAAAGAAAAGAAAAGTATCGGAGGGACACAGAGGGTTTAATTCTGCGTGGACAGAGTTATCTGCTTTCACAGCAAACGATGCTGGCTTACCGGTATGTTTGATATGTGGAGAGAAGTTGTCAAAGGTGTTGCAGTATTTACGTGTTGGAGGAAAAACACGGAAGAGGAAGACAGCTAACGATGTTCAGTCATAATTCAATCACAACTGTTTTTAGGGTGCAGCTATAGGTTTTATTTATTTTAAAGTAGGGCTGTGTATTTTTTTTAATTCTCCTTATACGAGTTATTTGTTTATTATTAGAGGTAAACAGTTTTCTATAATGGAATAAATAATACATGCAAACAAACTGTAGCTTTTGTCTATAATATAAAAAGATATACAACGTTACAGGCTATCAAGCTATCAAATATGTTTTCCGTCTCCAGACAAAAAAAATTGGTGGAAAAGGGGGCAAAATGGCTCTTTTGGTCAAAAAGGTTGCAGACCCCTGGTCTAGTATGCTAGCATGAAGAACACAACTTAAAAAGAAAATCAGAGTAATTGAGTTTTTACTTTTAGAAGACCTTATCATTGACAGATACAGGCAGGAGATATTCCCAGATGAATACAAAAAAAGTATGATACAAGTGGATTTTTACTCTTTTAATGAAACATTAAGATTAATAAATAGTATGTCATGACATCAGTATGTACACTCATTTATGAACAGATACATTCTTGAGAGAAAGGAGGCCATGTTTTGAAACCCAGTGCAGATTGGTGGAGGCTGCTGCGGTGATCTGCTGAAACCATCTGAGCATCGAGTGTATAACATCACAGAGCATCTATTTACAAGCACATCATCACTTATTTACTTTACAAAATGATATCACTCACATTTCCATCAGTTGAATACATTGAAATACATTTTTTTAACAAAAATCTATTTTCAAAACCTCCTTGTAGATGGTATAGGTTTTCACATTTGGCCCATTAGCATCTTTCTATTACAGTTCGCACACCATCATGCAAGTCACCCATCAAAACGTTCCACTGAGCACCCATGCAATTCTTCATTTGAAACATTTGGTAAATCGATAAACAAGACAATATTTAAACATTAAAGATGTCACTGCATGTGTACACTGAACAGTTTTGGGGAACAATTCATGCCAAATGTAAATGTAAGCATTGATGGTAAAAAATCAAGTTAACTTCAGATGATTTCGATAATTTACCAAAGATGAACATTGCAAACATCACATACAAAAACACATTTCTAAACAAGTGACTGAATGAACAATTTGCTTTGTGTGTTTTATGATTGGATGCACAGATTAGCACATTGTCCTCGCAGAGCAGAAACAATGATGTAAGTTACGCAGGTTACTGATATCAGCACACCTGGTGGTGAATTGAAAAGCGGGTCACAAGTCTTAGAAAGCTGAGCAGACAACAATAATCACCAATCACTTTCCTTTTGTCTTAGGAACCAAACTTAGGCCCCGTCCACACGGAGACGGAAACGAACCAAAGTCGTTTTCAAAAAAGTCTTCCATCCACACGGAATCGGCTCAAGAAACGTGTCCGTCCACACAAAAACGCTGGAGACGCTGTAGTACATATGCCGGGCCTGTAAGTGGCGCTGTACTTCCGCCACAAAATACACCAAAAGCAGCGAATAAGAACCCCCGAGCATGGGCATAAGGCATAAACAAACACATGAATGTCCACTTGTTGCTGATGGTTGTGGTAGAGGAGCTGTAGATTTTGCACTAACATCTGTATGCGAAACGCATCAGCAATGACGCGGGAGAGGCGGGGCTATGGCGTCATCGTTTCAGGGAATGATAGGGCGTACACCCGGAGCCGCAAGCGTTTCGTCCTCAGACCTACCCACTTTGGGAGCCGTTATCAAAGTGTATCGGATTCGGGCTCCGAATCCGCGTTTCCGTTTCAGCCTCGTTCGGACTAACCGTCTGTCGATAGAGAACATTAGCGGATTCAACTGATATCGTCTCTGTGTGGACGGGGCCTTATACTTGTTAAAACATTTGTTACTTTATGATAACTGCTTAAACACTGATGTAAATTGTCCTTTCTTCTGAAGATTTCTCAAAATAGACCAGAGCCTGCAGCTTGAATGAGTATAATTACAAAATGTCGTGACGTAACAATGTCTTGAAAATGTTTGCATTGTGTATATTATCTAACAACCCTAAAATCGACCTGCAGTGTGGCTCCCATGAACCAGACTCCACTCTCGATTGGCCCTCTTTGGCAGCATCAACAAAGCATGGACTTGAATTTCCAAGATACAGGGCGTTCAGTATGTCACAACATCCATAACAGTATTTTTACATATTCACACGCTCACATCACAGAAAAAAACCTTTCAAAACATGACACCTGGCATACAATACACACTTTGAAATACTTCTATCTGCCTCTCTTATGCCCCTGCAAGCTCACGCACACACACGCACACGCACACAGTGCACTTCTGCCCCTCTGAAGGAGTACAGAGCAGTGCCACAAGTTCTACAGTGCTTTCCTTGTCATCCAGAGTATGAATACAATATAAGGCAATTGTAGACGTCTATTATATTGATTTATGTGAGGGTAGACGGGCAAGAATGCACCTATGTTCACATTTGGATCAATAAAAGCACTTTTGGCTGGTGTGTATTTTGCACTCCACCAGTCGAGCTTATGAAATGCTGCTGAGTGTGTTGATGAATACTTCAGGGCACTTGCTGAGACGATCCAACAAACAGAAATTGAAATTATATGAATGCAGGTTTACAAAGTGGATAGAGGCATGCAGCTTTTTGGTGATTACCACTTTTCTCCTCCTCTGTTTCTTTAGTCAAACAATTGCCTCGCTCATGTACAGAGCAGTTTTTTTTGTTGACAGGAATAATGACTTTAAGTCAATGTTTTTAACGCATGACTGACAGTGTTTCTAATTATATCAAGGCGTTTAGAAGCTGACTGTGGATTCCGTCCAGCCGTTCAAGCCGTCTCCCTTCAGGGTGCTGGCTGTTCGGCTTCGGGGCGGCTGGCTGTCTGTCAGGCCGAATAGACGTGCCGCTGCGCACCGGTACTTCCAGGACATGGTGTTGTAGAGGATGGGGTTGATAGCGGCGCTCAGGTAGAAGAGGACCACGGACACGAGGCTGCAGTACTCGGACACCACAGACAGCAGCGGGGACGGTGCGTCAAGGGAGCGAAACTGCAGGTAGCGACCCACATGGAACGGCAACCAGCAGAGGACAAAGGCAAGCACCACCACAACTGTGGGTGAGGGAGGATGAGAAGTAACGAGAGAGAGAGAGAGAGAGAGAGAGAGAGAGAGAGAGAGAGAGAGAGAGAGAGAGAGAGAGAGAGAGAGAGAGAGAGAGGTCTAATTAATACAAGATTATTACTTTATCAACAGTTGCAACCAAGATAAAATGTAGTTGTAAACTTTGCTTTTTCATCTTGTATACCAAGCTGCGTAATTTGCGCGCTCTCCAAACTTACCCAGCATCTTGATGGTCTGCCTGTTGCTTTTGTCTCGGTGTGCCACACGGGAGCTGATGGTTGTCTCTCTATGTCTCTGCCACAGCCGACGACCAATGAGGCTGTAGAGCACTGTGAGACAGAAGACCGGCATGAAGAAGAAAACAGAGCTCAGCCACACCATGGCCCCCATCAGGCCTGACTCCACTGCGAAGTGCGTGATCTTACACTCCCTTGTGTCCCCGGGCTCCAGGATGTAGCCAGTCTCATTCATTTCAGAGCTAAAATGTGGCGACATGTCACGCTCCACTCCCACCATGACAAACACGGGCCCTGCGCTCATTACAGACACTGTCCAGAGAACAAAAATGAGGGCACGAACCCGCCTCTTGGTAACCAGTGCCTTTGCGCGCAGTGGGAAGCAGATCGCCAGGTAGCGCTCCACTGACAGAGCAGTGATGCTCAGGATGGTGGAGTAAGTGCATGACTCCGAGACAAACTGAAAGAGCTTGCAGAGTGCGGCGCCAAAGCGCCAGGGCCTGTACCTCCACATACGGTAGAGGTCCAGTGGCATGCAGAGGAAGATGAGAAGGTCTGACAAGGCCATGCTACACAGGTACAGGTTGGTGGTGGTGCGCATATCCCGGTACATACTGACCACCAACATTGTCATGACATTCCCTGTCACCCCGACCAGAAACAGGAGCGTGCAGGCGATGGTGATGCCCGTGAGCAGGGGAATAGAGTAATAATTGAGAGGAGGCAGCTCAGCGGTTCTTGTTGCGTTGATGGTCTCCTCCCAGCAGCAGTTATGGGAGAGGAACTCCGAGAGATTGGGCCAAGAGGGCATGCTGTCAGTGCGGTTATTTACGGGGCCGTGCCTGGCCCTGACTGCTGCAGGCACCCCGGGTCTGGGACTCCTCACAACCCTTGGTGCTGCCCTTTAATCCCATCATCAACATTTGAGCTGCGGAATATAATGTCAAAGGTTGGCAGCCATGCGTAAAAACAAGATCCTTGCGCACGTTGAAAAGAGGTTTGGCTCACAATACTTAGCGGACAAAGAACTTCAGAGATCATCCAGGGAGCAGATAGTCCTGTCCAGAGTCTGAAACAAACATGAGGCTCTAGGTCGATATTAATGATCCACAACTACAATGTCTGGAGCAGAGAGGCAGGTGCAAAACTAATTTTAAAAGTGTGTAAACTACACATCACCAACCACAATTCATGCGGAGGTGTATTGTAAGCTAAACAGCTGCAGCCGTAAAACTTCAGCCCAAACATCTATTATCTAAAAAAGAAAACAAGTGATCTCCTGTGTCCTTTCCTTCAGTGACTACAGCAGCTGAGCGCTTTAGGAAAAATGAAACATGAGAATCCTGTTTGCAGTTCCACAGAGTTCCCATCACCAGCAGCGTGTCCTTTTTTTGCGCGTCAGACAAAACAAAACAGTGAATCTGTGGATGTCTTGCACCCGGCAGCATGTGACGGTGAGTCAGAGGCAGGTCCTCATGATGCGGCAGAAGCAGCTGTGAACATCTGTCCATGAAAAGGGCACCGGAGCTCAAACACAAACGGATAAACAACAACCACGGAGAAAACAAATAATGTATCACGGAGCGGAGAGAGTTTTGTAGTCACAAAAACAAAGAATGAACGACGCCTTGTCAACATAATCATGCAAATAGAAGTTGAAATGATCAAAGTAGAGTTAAGTTTAAAAAGGCAAAGAAATCCCCTCTGGCTTTTCAAATCTGCTCCTCTATGTATACTGCTTATCCAGTGTGTGAGTCCAGATTCCTAGTGAGCAAAACATCCTACAGGTGAAGTGGTGCTGCCCAAGTGAGGGTGATGTGGAAGTCCGCATTGAGCCCAGTGCTGCAACGCCACCTGCAGGTACTTTAGGGCAGGGATGACAAGGGGTTAATGCTCACCAGCACCAGACAATGTGTTTAACACCTTCCTTCCAGAGAGCATCTAGGGAAACAGGAGACACTTTTCAGAAAACTCTCCCAAATGTGAGTCTTTTTTATTAGCATGACATCCAATGACCACCTGGTCCAAAAGTGGGGCTTCACAGCTGATCCTTCAAGGTGGGGAGTGAAAAATACACTTTCCCCAAAGAGAGCAATTTAGTCATCGTTGTAAAAATGATAAGATTCTATCTGGCTTTTGCTTCTAAAATTGATTTGTATATTATTATTATTATGTTTTCTTTTTAACCCTCCTGTTGTCTTCGTCCCCCCCCCCCTTACTTTGGTGTTCGCAGTCAAATTTGACCGGTCCTGTTTTAACTGCTATTACATTAACACAAAAACCATTAATCATCACCAAATTTAATTTAACAACCTTTTTCAAACTGTAAATATTGTATCAGAATACTGGTATACATGGAAAACTGCAGTAAATATACAAAGAATAGACACTGAACATGTATTGCGTGTGCCAGGTGTGATCCATGTGGGGGGATGGGCACATAAGAGCGGGAAATGTGTCAAATTGTTCTGTGTGTGTGTGTGTGTGTGTGTGTGTGTGTGTGTGTGTGTGTGTGTGTGTGTGTGTGTGTGTGTGTGTGTGTGTGTGTGTGTGTTGTGTGTGTGTGTGTTGTGTGTGTGTTTAATTCCTTTTCTTTATGGCGGTCATTTTTGACCGGGAACACCATGGGTGTTACAAAGTTGACTAAATCATCCAAAATTCAATGAAAGTGGTGGTCAGTAATTGTATGTGTTCAAATGTCTACTGGGAAGGATATCATAAAGCCTTAATGCAATTGAATGTAAAACAAAAAAGTTATGATTGATGAAATTAGTAAATCGGTCAGATTTGACCCGAAGACAACAGGAGGGTTAAAGAGCCCTTTGGTGTAACGCTTAGAAAGTACAGGTTGTTTCCCAGTGGGATTTAATCTATGATGCTTTATATGTAAGAGCTGGACCCTTTTTTTCACCCCAATGAAAATCCAAAAATAAATGTGCCCTTTGTGGTATGAGAACAGAAACCATGACGATATCAAATCCTGCCTGCTGTGCTGTATAGCTTTATTTGCAAAGAACATTGAATACAGTTGTATTCAGACAAACTGCTATATATTCACAGTATGGAGTACAGTAATATTTCAGCCACAAACAGTTGCATAATGTATCATAAGGTCATAGAAGAGTTAGTAACTTACTAAACTACCACCAGAATATAAACATCACCCTCCAATATCTAGCAAGATAGTTGGCTGATTTGTCAAAGGCAGCACTCTAACAGAAATAGTACTTTTATAGGTTTGTCTAAAGGCTCTCTGCCAAACTTCATACCATAGGGTTTAAACTGGATGTTCATGTATTTTTATACTGATTAATAATCATTGTTGCTGACATTATTAAAATCTTTAAAAAATACATTCAGATACACTAAGTGCGTGCAGAAAGTAAATGAATATTGTCCCATTAAATTACGATATCTCTAACAAAAAGTTAACATCTTGTTTCTTATTATGTTCCTAATCTTTGAGTAAATGTATTTAAATATGAGAAATAAGGTTAATCTCATTAAATGTCAATTGTACTAGTCAGAGACAGGCAGCAGATACTGATACTTTAAAGTTACCTCTTACAAAATGTGACGTTTCTCCTCCATTTTGATTGAACTTTTTGGTATGGTATAAAACAACTTAATTATAAATATAAATAACAGGAACCAGGTAAAAGTGGGTAAATTATTCAGCCATGGCTATTTCTCCAAGTATCTTCAACCAGCTAGAAAGCAGTCATTGTATGATAAGATGTCAAAAGGTCTGATTTAAGTCTTAACTCAACAGGAAATGTAGTTGTTTGAAATCCTGCTATCGTAACAAAGTCGATAAAACTGTGGGTATAAGACTGTAAGATTCATAAACCTTGTTACTGTTATTTCTTAATGGCTGAATTAACCACTTGCTGGAGTCCTTACAAGTGAAGAAAACAAACCATTTCAATCTACAGGTCGGTGTTAATATCTTCTAAATTACAGTAATGCCATATATTTTTACTGAAGTGATGTGATCCTCATTCATGCTTAACATATTGTTATCTATTGCCCTTTGCGCTGTGTTTATGGGCAGATACCATTATGTTTATGACCTCTGCATCATGACGTGGGTGTGTCAGAGAGAGAGATAGAGAGAGAGAGAGAGACAAACAGATAAATAGAGAAAGAGAGAACCGGAGATCCTAATAGTGGGAGAAAAAAAACGACAAGCGGGACACTTGTCAAAGCTTCTGTGAGACCTTTTCATCACGTCTGGTATGTATCTGGCTGTCATACAACATGTAATGTGCCTCCTGACTGTAATGTGTGTGAGTGAGTGTGTATTTGGCATGTGTATATTTGATGTTCAGGAGAAACATGAACCTTTGACACCTGTATTATGTAACTAACTATTGGCAAACCTAGTGGGACAACAACAGTAGGAGTTTAATGCCATTTAAAATAGGCACACATGTAGTGTTAATCTGTGACTCTTTTTGGATTGAAAGGCGCAGCTATGACAAATATAATCATTACACCCATACAGATGTAATAATTAGGCAATGAGGATCACTGATTAAGACGTCTGGATTCGACTTAATGAAGTGTAATTATGAACCAATAACCAAAACATTTCAATGATACTAGATAATAGTCAAACAAGCTCGAGTTAATGTATTACTTACATAGACGAAATTGCAAAATTGTACACTTTCTGGGACAACAGGAGGTAATAACAGCAACATTTTGTATTTCCACAGAAATGTCACAGATGTATTTATCAGGAGAGCTTTTTCTGCTTGGTCTTTTTCCGGCTGTAAACTGTGTCTTGTATGTTTGATGGTTTCATCCTTGATTTCTGTCTTTTTATCTCTCTTTATATCACTGCATTTTCTGTACTAGCATTACATTTGGTATGGTGTCAGTCCTATTTCTCTGTGGTTCCTGTGTACGTGCTTCAGGAGTGTGTCTGGTAAAGTATGTTTTTGGTGTCATGTTGTCTGAACTCTGCTTCCAGGATGTGTTAGTATTGCCCAGGGTAAAGTCCCTTCCTGTCCGTCATAGGGAAGAACACACCATTTGGCAGCTGTAACGGTTTGGTCTTTGGGGGGTGCAGTACACCTCTTCCACCACAAGATGGAGGAAGAGATGTAATGTTCCTGCTTGAACCTGTGAATGTGCATGAGTGTTTGTGATTGGCAGCAAGACTAATGAATGGTGTTTCACTACAAGTGTGATATGAGTGTATATTTCATTAGATCAAAGCGCATTCATCTGAAATATTCATTAATATGGGTACACACAACTTCATCTAAGTTTTGCCGTTATTGTTTGTTGTTATTGTAAAATAAAATAAATGCGTAGGCTATATGGGCTTAAAAAAATAAGGCCATATAATATTTGTTATGTTTTATTTTACAACCTTATCATAAAATAAGATAAGTGTTAAATAGTTGTATTGCTTGGTGTGCAGATCAACAATAAAAGGCTCATCATACATGCATGCAGACATACAAATGTTATGGAGGACAGAAAAAAGCCAGATAAACAAACAATGGCCAAATGATAACATACAGGGAGAGTGAGAAAGTAACAGTGTGTGAAATTATGAGATAATAGGCAGGGGGGGCAGTGTCATTATTTTCTACCCAGAGGTCTCCTCCTACTTCACTAAAACTCCAGAACTTGTTTACAACCAATGAGAGAAGTGTGTGGGAAGAACCCGCGTCTGTGATTGGTCTAGACTAGTTTCATAGAACCCTCCCTTCCTGAGGAGTTGGAGCGAGTTCAATGTTAGTTTTTCTCAGCCGCTCTGCCTGAGTTACAGAGGGGAAGGAGCTCAGGACTAGCTGTGTGTTCATCGGTATCTGCTCTTCTTCAGAGAGAGTCTCTTAGTGGTCCATTCAGAAAGAGGATTGACCAGACAAGGCACCATGTGGGCTGCATGTCCACAGAAAGAGCAGGTTGGTAATGTCTCCCTCTCAGTTTTTGTCTGACGGTTCTATTTTCGACCATGGGCTGTCGGAGATATATAGTGTCTCTGTGACACTGTTTGGGTCTGGTCTGTCAGTGGGATCATGGAGAAGAATTTACAGTATGTGCAAGTGTGCCTTTATTCTTCCTGCGCATGTAAGTTTGCATCAAGGTGATGAGGGCAGTCCTTCATCTTTATCTGCATAGCAAACATGTATACTGTTAATCCTAGTGTCTGGTTATGTTGGACATATGTGTGTGGAGATGAGTTTCTTGGTCCTTCAGTCGAGGGTGTTAACTTTCTATTCAGGAATTCTGCAACAAGAAGTGTGTTACCTGCTGTTTAAGCTTGCACAGGTGTGTGTAGTCCTTCTGCGCGCCCCCCTCACCTCTCACACCCTTTTGTTGAAGTTAGTTGCTCCAGCTGGAATGTCTTGGGAGGACTGGAGATATTTAGCTTTTCTTTCTACGCTGCCTCTCCTCCCAGACTCTCCCTTCTCCTCTCTCTTCTTCTGTTGTCTTTGCAACTGAATACACATGATACCTCTGACATTCAGCAGTCTTCCTTTTGCACATGACCTTAAGACGTTACCGTTGTGCAGCCAACACACACACACACACACACACACACACACACACACACACACACACACACACACACACACACCATGTATACATCACTTCAGGGGACATTAAATTGACTTACATGCATTTCCTGGAGACTTATCCTAACCTTAACCAGAACCAACACATGCCTAACTCTAACCCTTACCCTTAACCTTACCCTTACCCTAACCCTAATCCTAACCTAACCAAGTCTTCACCCTAAAATTAATGATTCCCCTCATGGGGACCTCCAATTTGTCCCCATAAGGGAAGCCAGTCCCCACACGTGACTATGTAAACAGATTTAGGTCCCCACAAGTATAGTAATGCTAGGACACACACACACACACACACACACACACACACACACACACACACACACACACACACAACACACACACACACACAGTTGCTCTTACTGTTATTTCTCTCTCAGGTTTTAAGTGTGTGCGCGTGATGTGTGTTTAACTCTATCGAGCCTTTCCATGGGATTTTACCCTGCTCAGTTTGTGATATCAATCATTAATGTGGACAGTGGGAATTTAAGTACTCAACCACCTATTGCTCTTTCAAGAAGTTGTGTAACACAAGTTTTATCTTATTGCAATGTTCTACTGCTTCTCTGCAAGGATTTGCATTATTTTTAGCCTGGCATGCAGTTTTAGTGTGGTGAATTCATTCCAGATGTGGATTTCTGTCTCGTGCCCCTGCTATATGGTGAACCTCTGTCAAAACCAACAAACTCTGTTGTGAGTTTCCCCACCACTGTCTCAAAAAGGATACCTTCTGGATGATTTAAACATTATGTGTTCAGCAGACCTTGTTTCTGCAGCTTCCAATAAGTCGTTTCATAGCTACTGAAAGAGAATTGTTCATACTTTCTCAAAGATATATTTAGGTAAAGCTACAGTGACAGCATTGATTTGTTGCTTAAAACAAAGCAGAAGATACAGGAGGTTCATGAGATGCCGAAATAGAAGTGATTTATTTATATGGTGAAAGATATCACTATGTCATTTGGCGCTCAGACCATCATTAGTATCTTCTTGCTTTTGTATCTCTATTTCTGGCCCATATGTACACTCCTTAATATAGTTTTGAACTCTCACATGTTTAGGTCCATGGACAACCAGTTTAAAGTGTTTTGTTTTAAATGTTAAAGTTAGTTCACCCAAATCCAAAAAACGCTTTTCCCACGTATCATTAGTTGCTTCATGCAATGTGATGGAGATAACTTGAATTTAGATTGTTATGCTAGCATGAGCAAAGAATATGTGCAACAGTGACACAGTTCCAGTAACATTTCCATTACTAGTGATAAACAACAGTACACACTTGTTTCCAGTTATAATGGGGACTATTTATCGTTAAAAAGTAGTTCCAGGACTGGTCATTGTTTCTAGAAAGACAAGTAGCTGTTTTAAAACGTATTATTAATGTATGGCTGTTTGCATCACCAATTCCAACTCCATTGTTTTGGTGGTAAGGCAGAAATCGAAGTTGCTATGTCAACAGCTGAGAATAGAAAACCCCAAACTATCTTTATGGTCAGATAACAGTGGAGATTGTAATTTAGGTAAGAGCCTGAATGTCTTCTGTCCTGCTATTGTAATCATGTTGAGTTAGAGTCACTTTAGTGGTTTAGTAGTAGTTTAGGCATTTCCCGGCTCTGACTTGGCCGCCCTGGTAGCTCTGAGTCAGGCTTGGCGTACAGAGAGAGAGAGAGCAGTTCCATCACCCCTTCAGTACAATGATGCCTTGTTTTCCCGCCGCAGAACACAACTCTGGCAACGATGACGTTTGGGGCCTCTCTTTTTCTGGCATCTACTGTATGTCTTGCTTTCTCTGCCTGTCTGACCATCCCTGTCCCCCCATCCATGGTGTGAAGGATTAGATAATGGGCAGCTTTAGTGTGGGCAGAGAGAGAGGTGTCACAGACCTCTTTTATTGGTTCCTTCCTCCCCTCCCTCCATCTTCTCCTTTTCTCTCTGTTTGTACCATCTGCGCCACGAGGAGCTTGGCACCACATGTTCTGTGAATGCTAACTTTATTGTATGTGTGTGAGTGGTTATTCAAAGATGGCGTCTCTGTGTATGTATGGCATGTTTACAATGATTTAAATCTTTCACCACAGTACCTTGTAAATGTCAAAGCTGTGTTATCACACATCCTGGAATAGATGACGCATCTCATAAGTTATCTATTTGTCTGAACACTGATGGGTAATCAGTTACTGCACCTTCGCTGTTATTGACATACTGTAGATGCTCATCCCGCCTCCAGTGTTCTCTCCAATAATTTGATACTTTTCTGACAAGCAAACCTAGTGTAGTGGGACAAAAGTAGGAGTATCTATCGGCTGCCGTTTAAAATAGGCACACATACATGTAGAGCTTATTTGTGACACTTTATGGATTGAAAGAAGCAGCTATGACAAATTATGTAATAATAGAGTGACGCGTCCTAAATGTCACGATCTGTCTGTGTTGTGTTTTGTCTTGATCTGTCTTTGGTTTCCTGTCTGTGTTGTGTTTTGTCTAGATCTGTCTTTGGTTTCCTGTCTGTTGTGTTTCCCTCCTACCTGTTTTCCTGATTGTGTTCACCTGGTGCCCCTGTGTTTTCGCCTCCCTCCTCACCTGTCCCTTGTTTCTTTGATTAGTCCTGTGTGTATTTAAGTTCTTTTTTTTCTGTCTGTCTTTGTTAGATCCTTGTTTGTCTGTGACTGTGTTCACGGGGTAGTGTTCTGTTTGTCACCTAGTAACCTTAGTGTTCTGTTTGTCTCCTAGTAACCTTGAAATAAAGGTATTTTCTGTTCAATCTGCATTTGGGTCCTGCCTGCTTCACTCACCTTGACAGAAGGATCTAACCAAAAATGGACCCAGCAGATTATCCATTTGAGGTGGAATTACAAAATGTTACCTTTTTATTGGCTTGCTGCTATGATTGGTGGAAGGGAGCGTCCAGTGTTCGGCAGAAGGAGGTAGAGGCGCAACTTGTTGGCAACAGGGAAACCATGTTTATTGAGGTTCTTACCTGGCTGGATTATGGACTTCCTCCAGACATGTGATTCCCGGCCTGCTAGCTCCAGGCATGCTAGCTCCCTGCCTCTCAATTCCCAACCTGACACCATACGTCTCGGTGTGTTCCGTCTGGAGTCAACCCCTGCTTCTTCCCCATTTCCTGCTCCTGTCCAGGAGCCGTTCTCGGGTACTCGTCTGGCTTTTGGAGGTCCACTGAGCCTCCAAAAGGCTCCTAAGAGAAGGAGTCGCAAGTCCAGGCTAGCAGCCCATGCCCCAGAAGCCATGATTTGGGCTCCAGTACAGGCCCCAGCAGCCATGGTTCCATGCTCCAGTGCCAGCCCGCACAGCCATGGTACCGTGCTCCAGTACCATCCCACACAGCCATGGTTCCGTGTTCCGGTTCCGTGCTCAGCAGCCATGGTTCCTGCTCCGGTACCGGCCCACACAGCCATGGTTCCTGCCCCAGTTCTGGCCCCAGCAGCCATGGTTCCGGCTCCAGAACCGGCCCCAGCAGCCATGGATCCGTACACCAGTACCGGCCCACACAGCCATGGTCCCGACTCCAGTTTCGGCTCCAGTGCTGGCTCTCCGGCCGACGCCAGCTCCCCGTGTCCTGTCGGTGTACCGGCCGACTCCAGCCCCTCGTCTCCTGTTGGCTCTCTGGCCGACGCCAGCTCCCCGTGTCCTGTCGGCGTACCGGCCGACGCCAGCTCCCCGTGTCCTGTCGACGTACCGGCCGACTCCAGCACCTCGTCTCCTGTCGGCGTTCCGGCCGACTCCAGCCCCGCGTGTTCTGTCGGCGTACCGACCGTCTCAAGTCCCCTCTCGAGTCCCCTCTCAAGTTCCTTCTCAGGTCCCCTCTCGAGTCTCCTCTCAAGTTCCTTCTCAGGTCCCCTCTCGAGTCTCCTCTCAAGTTCCTTCTCAGGTCCCCTCTCGATTCTCTTCTCGAGTCTCCTTTCGAGTCTCCTCTCGAGTCCCCTCTCAAGTTCCTTCTCAGGTCCCCTCTCGAGTCTCCTCTCAAGTTCCCTCTGGAATCCTCTCTCAAGTCTTCTCTAGAGTTCCCTCTCAAGTCACCTCTCAAGTGTCCCCTCGAGTTCCATCTCGAGTCTCTTCTCGAGTTCCCTCTCAAGTTCCCTTTCAAGTCACCTCTGAGTCCCCTACCCAATGTCCTGGTCCGTTGGAGCTTTGGTGGTCCTGCCAACTCCGTGTCCTGTCCCGTTGGGGGTCCCGCCGACTACTCTTCTGCCGGGGGTCCTGCCAACCCTATGTCTTATCCCGTTGGGGGTCCCGCCAACTACTCTTCTGCCGGGGGTCCTGCCAACTCCATGTCCTGTCCCGTTGGGGGTCCCGCCGGCTACTCTTCTGCCGGGGGTCCTGCCAACCCTGTGTCCTGTTCCGATTGAGGCCCCGCCGACTACTCTTCTGCCGGGGGTCCTGCCAACCCTGTGTCCTCTCCCGTTGGGGGGCCCGCCGACTACTCTTCTGCCGGGGGTCCTGCCAACCCTATGTCCTGTGCCGTTGGAGGCACGCCGACTACTGTTCTGCCGGGGGTCCTGCCAATCCTATGTCCTGTGCCGTTGGAGGTCCAGCCGACACCTGTTTCGTCTGGGGTCCTGCCAACTCCATGTCCTGTGTCGTTGGGGGTTCCGCTAAGAGTCCTGCCAACCCCATGTCCTGTTCCGTTGGGGGTTCCGTTGGGAGTCCTGCCAACTCCGTGCCCTGACCTGTTGGGGGTCCCGCCGACACCTGTCCCGCCGGGGGTCTCGCCAATACCTGTTTCGTTGGGGGTCCAGCCGACACCTGCTCCGCCGGGTTTCCTGCCAACACCATATCCTGTCCTGTTGGGGGTCCCGCCGACACGTGATCCACCAGGTTCCTTCCAACATCATGTCCTGTCCTGTTTGGGGTCCCATCAACACCAGTCCTTGCTCCGTCGTGGGTCCCACTGACACCAGCCCATGTTCCGTCCAGGGTCCCGTCTACGCCTGGACCGCCAGGGGTTCCACCAGCTCCTGCCCGTCCTTGTGCCCGACCCACTGATTCCCCAGCCGCGGCCTTCGCCCTCGAGCCCGGCCCCCTGAGTGCTGCGGTCTTCGCCCTCGAGCCCGGCCCCCTGACTCTTCCAGCCGCTGCCTTCGCCCTCATGCCTGGCCCCCTGAGTTTGCCCGCTGTGGCCTTCTCCCCTTTATGAACTCTGCCTGGCCCCCGGGCCGTCCGCCTGAGACCCCGACCACGAATTCTGCCTTGCCCCCGGGCCGTCCGCCCGAGTCCCCCTTCTCGGCTTCTGCTGTTCCCCCGGGCCGTCCGCCCGAGTCCCCCTTCTCGGCTTCTGTTTTGCCCCGGGATGTCCGTCTGAGTCCCTCCTCCGGTCCTCCTCCACCCACCCTATTGGACGTTGTTGACTTTGTTTTGTTTTTTCTGGAATCCGTCCCTTGAGGGGGGGTAACAATCTGTCTGTTGTGTTATGTCTTGTCTAGATCTGTCTTTGGTTTCCTGTCTGTTGTGTTTCCCTCCTACCTGTTTTCCTGATTGTGTTCACCTGGTGCCCCTGTGTTTTCTCCTCCCTACCTGTTTCTTGTTTCTTTGATTAGTCCTGTGTGTATTTAAGTTCTGTTTTTTCTGTCTGTCTTTGTTAGATCCTTGTTTGTCTGTGACTGTTCACGGGGTAGTGTTCTGTTTGTCACCTAGTAACTTTGAAATAAAGGTATTTTCTGTTCAATCTGCATTTGGGTCCTGCCTGCTTCACTCACCTTGACACTAAAACCTGGAAGCAAACTTCTTCCGGTTTCTAAAACAAAAATCATAAATCTATCGATCATAAATCTATTGATTAGATTTATGATTCGAAAATTATAAAAGTAGGGTAGACATGTGGATATTACATTACATTGCATTTAGCTGACGCTTTTATCCAAAGCGACTTACAATAAGTGCGTTCGACCAACACGATACAAACTTGAAGAAAACAGAATCAGTACATCAGGTTTCATAGACATATTGAAGATTGAAGATATTATCCGGCTGAACAAAACGTGATCTGTCTCTTCAATTTGTGTCAACCACAGACCTTATCTCGAGCTATTTTCCAAAATCCTATGGAGAAATGAATTGTTTTTTGTCGAAGGAACCGGAAGTGGTAAAATGCTAACTTACTTCCGGGTTTTAGGATGCGTCACTGTGTCACTCTATTAAGCAATGAGGATCACTGATTAAGACGTCTGGCTTTGAGTTAATGAAGTGTAATTATGAACCAATAACCGAAACATTCAGCTTAAACTGTCAAAGTGGTTTATTGATGAAATGCAGTCACTTTTCTATAGTCCTTCCCTTGAGCCACAGATTTATCTTTTTCCCCTTAAAAAGGTACACTGTCATTGTTTGGCAAAAGGGAACGAGAACGTTTCAAGATTCAAATGTTTATTGTCATAACATATACAAAACTAGGGTGTAATTATGTAATGTATGAAAACTTAAATCGCAGGTTCCTCAACAGGCAGTCATTGTCCTTAGTCCCACCCTCATGTTTCTGGCATCAGAACCCCTGAAGTTAGACTGTACTTTTTCTTTGCAGTGTCTCTTTGCTCTGCTAATATCTCTAACCCTAACCCTAACTGCACCCTAATAATAATAATAATAATGCATTACATTTTTTATTAGAGCGCTTTTACAGGTGCTCAAAGCGCTTTACAAGTACACATTACACATATTAGACATGTAAGAGTCATTACTGCGGACATTACCCACAGGAGCAAATGCGGGTAAAGTGTCATTACAAAGTGTCTAATACATTCATAATTACTAATGAAAGATGTATTATCAAAAGTCCAAGTCAACTTTATTGTCAATCTCAAAATACTGTTTCCCACAGTCCCGAAGTATAAAAAACCACACATTAAAATGCAAGAACTCAATAATTACAAAAAAACACAAAATAACCTTTAAGTAAGCAGGATATATATATATATATAAAAAAAGATGATGTACATAGTGCAAATGAGAGTGCAAAAATGTCCATAGCAGCGTAAAAGTGACTGGTGCTGGGTTTTTTGTGTGGGGTGTTAAAGTCCCGGGCCAGTGGGGGCAGGGTGGAGAGGTGAGATAGACGGGAGGGGGTACAAGGCTACATTTTCTAAATGTTCTGCCAAATATACAATTTTAATCATAATAAATCTTGATAATAACTTGAAATATGACTTATTCTCTTTTCGACTTCATACTTGTATTTTTGGGTTTCTGCTGGAACATTTTTGCATGCCATTGCTTATATGGTATCCATCATTTTTCTCCTATGATCTGTCTGAATATCTGAATTCCCTCTCCTTCTGAAACGCTTAATCTTAGTGCCTGTCTCTTAAAGCTCCGTCCCGAAAAAGCCCACTCTGTACTATTGGCTTGCCAGAATAATAAGACACACTTTTGCAAAGATGCTTTTCAAGCCTTGGTAGGAGATACTCAGATTGGCTGCCTACAAAATCTGACAGTATGTGGGTTTAGTAGGCAACCCAAATGTACAGTATGTGTACACAAGCACTGAAAAGACAGTTTATACTATTTCTCCTTAAACAGTGAGGGAAACATTTGATGATAATAATAATACACGGGATTTGTATAGTGCTTTTCCTAATGCTCAAATACGCTTAATATGCATCGAGTGATAGTGGGGTGTCTGAATTCCTCCTAAATGAGAAGTTAATCTGTATGGCCACCTAAGACCCTTCTACCAACAAGATGCCCTAAAGTAGCAGAGGATATTTTTGTGTTTGCATTAGAATTGTAAAAATTCTTATACCTTGGCTGTGGGTGAGAAAAATGCTACTGTTTCCTTGTTCAAGATTTGGTTTGGTATCATGTAAAGTTCACATCTTCACTCCCAGCACTAGCCCCAGCATGGCGAGTTCCCACCCTTTAGACAGAATCAGATTACTGACACATCCCCATCATGCTGCCTGCTTTTGTGTAAGAGTACACAAGTAGTGTAATGGCAACACAAAAGACAAGTGTGTAGTATGTGTGATCATTTTACATGAGAACCAAAGGCCTTCCCACACGGTTCACAACAGTTTGGGAGTGAATCTGACTTTTGGCTGCTTGACCAGAGATAGCAAAAGTACACACATCCTTTACTCAAGTAGAAGAACAGATACTCGTTTAAAAATACTCTAGTAAAAGTACTGACTAATCTTCTTTGCTCAAGTAAAAGTAAAGAAGTATGGGCTTTGAAATGTACTTAAGTAAAAAGTACCCATAACTAGCAGTTGTTTTAAAGAGTACCTGACCTCCCTTTATATTAATAAAACAATAATGTCATTGTTAGCTAATGAATGTTTCCATGCTGAACAACGGCAACATGACAACGTTTTCATTGGTCCCTCTTCTTTAGAGAAGACCAGGAAATGATGGATACACGGATCGTGTTCAAATCAATAGGCACGCAATGACTCTAAATAATAATGATCACGCACCAAACACACATTCAAACTAAAGGAACCAGCCTGTTTTGAAATGTAAGAAGTAGAAAGTACAGCTGTTTGTGTTAAAAATGTAAGAAGTACAAATAAAAAGTCGGCAGAATAAGAAGTAGTGGAGTAAAGTAGTGATACCAGAAAAATGTACTTAAGTACAGTAACAAAGTATTTGTACTCCTCTACTTCCCACCTCTGTGCAAGACACACAACTTCCTGACTTTATTTTGGAAAACAACAACCTAGCATTTGATAGGGAATGTTCTTCTGCCAGAGTGACCTGTCTTTGTTCCCAAGGCTCATGGGTCCTTTCATTATACAGGAACAAAGCCGCTTAAAAGACTCTGAAACAAAACATAAACTAGAGCACGTCTCATCTTCTTTTCTTACAAAACCTCAGAAGGAAAAGTTTTACCTTGTGATAAATCTCAGGAGGACAGACGGCACGAAATAAGAGACTATAAAGGCAAATCCCAATGAACGAAAATAAACTCACCTTGCCCTGCTTGCTTTTGACTCATGCGATCTCAGAGAAACATCAATGGGTGTAAATTAATGTGAGATACTTTATTAATGAATGAAGAGGATGTTAAATACAGTATTGATTGTGGATTAACCTGGTGTCCCACAGTAACTATTACACTTTTCGTACCACTATCTAACAAGCCTTCATTTCAAAGTTATGAATAAATCATTAACTAATGCTCTTTAAACAAGTGATAAATCCTTCACCTTATCGTCTCTGCGTTGCCACGTTTGAGAGACAATGACAGTAAAGTCTTTCTGATAAACGATCAAGTCTGCAGTTATAAAAGTCAGCGCTAATAAAGTTCACACAGTAAAAGTAGGTCACCAGTAATCATAAATGTACAAGCTTATAATAAATATATAATCATTTACAGCTGTTCCTTTTAAAGGAATAGTTTTACACTTCAGGAATGTCCTCACACATTTTCCAAAAGAAATGTTGGATAGAAGATTGATTTAGTTAAATTTGAAGCTTACAGCTAGCACCCAGAAAGCTTAGCGTAGAACCAAGCATGACAACTGGTGAAAAGCTAGCAGGCCTCCATCTTGTTTGTTTAATCCGTACATAATCACAGTGTAAAAACAACAGAGGATAATACAGTATATTGGACTATTTCTCGGCTAGGAGCAGTGACTTAACTACTAATTGCCCTCAAACAGCTCAGAGGTTGAAACAAATATTGTAGAAGATGCTTGTTCGCTTTGTAAAAAGGGGAGTTGACGCATTTACACTTGGGTTTGGTACAGGTTTAACAATCAAGGTATGACCTGTCAAGCAGGTCAAGCAGCCCTTAACAGCAGTCTATTTGATGAACTATAAAGACATTCTAAGAGATTTATTATAACCTCACAAACCAAAACAAGTTCCCATGGTTTTTACTGATAAAAAAAAAAGCAAAATTATTAATTTAATAATGCAAAATGCCATTAATAAGAAATTATGATGGTAGCTTCCACAAGTGGTCCCTTATTAGAATGTGGTATGTATATGGTTTTGTTCTTTGGTGGTTTATTATGTTCTAGGGCAGCTGTGTCTGTGAGGTAGTGGAGTTGTTTTTCAATCAGAAGGTTGTGCGTTCGATCCAAGCCCCTGCAGTCTACGTGTCGATGCTTGGGCAAAATACTTAACTAAATACTTAAATTCTTAAAGTTTTAACGGTGTATGAATGTTATGGCGCATTTCCACTATAGCGCGGTTTAAGCGTGCCGTGCCCGGCCCGTTTTTGTTTGCGTTTCCACTAGGCGTAGTTCCGGGTAGCGGGTACTTTTTCACAGTTTTCTGGCTCTCCAAAATCGAGGTTCTGTCCGGGCCAACAACCGGGCTGAGTATGCTAAACTAGTGAGAGAATCGCTGGCAACTACAACAAAATGAACATATTTTACCGTGATTTAATTGTAATACACATTTCAAAATGATGCCGAAGTAACAACATACTGATACCGGTTAGTAAAAACCATGAATTAATGCTTTGACAAGTCTGCAGACAGACGGCAGGCGAAAAACCCTTTAAAATGTTTTCTAAATGGAGATCGGCTAAGCTAACGTTGTATATACTCCGACCGTCCACACTCATAACAACGGCCTATACAGACATAAATAAACCAGCGACTGTATTCGCCATGACACAGGCAGTCTGTGGTTTGTACTTGTTTAACTTGTGTCTAGTTTCTGAACAGATATGAGGAGCTGTGAGCTCTGAGGGCTAACAGCTAACGGCTGATGTTGGTTTTGTGTTTCGCATTGAAGATGACGTCACAGCTCCACCTGCACTGCGTTACTATAGTTACTACCCCAGTTCCTAAACTGTAATGGAAATGCAGCATAAAGTGAGCCTAGCCTAACAAGGTCTAACGAGGCCTAGCCATACCGTACTAAACCGAGCGAAGCCCTGCAGTGGAAAAGCGCCATGAGCTTCCTTGAGCTGGGGGCACCTTGCATGGCAGCCCCTTCCTCTGTATGAATGTGGGGGGAATGGAGGAATGATGACTTGTAGTTGTAAAGTGCTTTGAGGAGTCTGGAATAAATGCAGTCCATTTATCATTCATCCCCAAAGCCGTGGTCTAACTTTTAAGTTAAATATAAGATAAGATATTACATCCTTCTTAATGGATTTGGTATTATGAGGAATCAAACATAGCAGCATGTTCTCAATGGCTCTGTGGTGTGGGGCGAAGACTATTTTACCGTTTGTTACATGTAGAAAATATATACAAGTTCCCTCTTTGCTTTAAGATGCCTCTAAGACTCTCTCTCTCCACTTTACCAAACCTCCACATTTCTCCCACTCAACATTCTTTCATTTTCTTCTTCTATGCGTTGATTCCAACTAAGTGACATTTAAGAGGCATGGTAGCTCGTGAAGGGAGAGGCGGACACTCTTCGCTGCTTCTGTTGATATTTATAAACACCCAACTTGCTGGCTGTTCAAACTATCACCATGACAACAGGACAGGAAGCAGGAAGTAGGCAGCCGTCCATTGGAATGGAGTTGAGAGATAACTCCTGCAAACTCCTAGTTTCATGGCTCTTCTCACCATCGCTCTGCTCTCCCATCAGACACGGAAACATGACCAATGCTTTTGTCCATGCATGTGCGTGCGTGCGTGCGTGAGTTTGACATCTGACTCCACACATGCAGACATTCAAACCACATGCAGCATACCAGGTCCCTCTGCAGTTAACCTCTCAGTGGGTCAAGCCTGTGGATATTCTTAGAACAGGAAGATAACTGCAACGTCATAAATACTTCTGAAATCCATGATTATATTTCCACACAAAAACATCAGCCATTGGGCCTTGCTGAATGTTATGACCTTGACTATATCATGTATGTCTACTGAGACCAAGAATAATATAATGTTTTACTGATTTTAGGACGTATTAATATGCATTAAGTTGCTTTCTCTTGGTTTTAGGAATCGGTTTTACAGTTACACGGTGGAAATATTAATCCAAAGACAACTGCATGATCTTGTATTTGTTCCTTGTCCAATTGTTGGATCACAATGAAATATCGGTGTATGAAATGTACGCTCTTTATGCAGGTCGTAGAGGTCTGGTTGCATGGCTCTCCTCTTGTTTTCTTAAAGATGCCATTCCTTTTTCCACCTCCTACCCCTGAAAAGCTTGCTAAATGTGGCTGCAGACCTATAAAACTGACAGATGAGGTGTCAGTAGGGCAATGTGGCACTTGCAAGAAGCCCGGGCTGCATTGCAATTTTGTTATGAGTCCGGATAGAATTGTCTTGCGGGTATGTGGGCACTATTCTATATATAAACTAGATGGGCTAAGATGTCCCACTTGTCTTAGCTATGTGCAATATCCTCTTCCTCACTGTTGTCTCTCAGTGCAAAATATGGCCAAGCAAAGTTACCTCATTAGAGTCCATGCTGACTCGACAATGGACACACATGCTCCGCTTAATAATTTTAAAACATGATTCAGAATCATGTCATTATTTTTTACCATCTTTTTTTATCAAGTCATGCAGAATAATCCCATTCAATATCACCCAGTTCCTTCTTCAGGGATATAACTGAATGAGGAAGTGATCAGACGAATGAAGACAGTAAACTATTATTGTGCAGTCACTGAAGGCAGCTGGTGGCTGCAGGTGACTCTCCTGACGGTCAGAGCGTGTTGGATCTTGTTCTTTGCAGTGGGAATGTTTTACTGTCTGGCTGTTGTCTCTTGGTGAACGTGCTCCTGTGTTACTTACTTGTCACGAGCATTTTAGTTCCAAACTGAAGAATTTAACACTTTGCAGGGAATGAAGTGGCATTTACAAATGTTTTTGTACCACACCGTGTGTTTCTAAGTCTGGGTTACATTGTTTACTATAATTGTTAAACTCGGGTAGATATGTATGTTAATTTCAGGCTTTAACTGCATTTTGCAAATATAGTCGGTAGAAAGCCGTAAAATGTCCATCTCCCAGTCCCAGAGAGTGTGATTTATTTTGCCTTCACTGACTGAAAAGACACAATTGACGTGTGTGTGTGTGTGTGTGTGTGTGTGTGTGTGTGTGTGTGTGTGTGTGTGTGTGTGTGTGTGTGTGTGTGGTGTGTGTGTGTGTGTGTGGTGTGTGTGTGTGTGTGTGTGTGTGTGTGTGTGTGTGTGTGTGTGTGTGTGTGTGTGTGTGTGTGTGTGTGTGTGGTGTGTGTGTGTGTGTGTGTTGTGTGTGTGTGTGTGTGTGTGTGTGTGTGTGTGTGTGTGTGTGTGTGTGTGTGTGTGTGTGTGTGTGTGTGTGTGTGTGTGTGTGTGTGTGTTGTTCCTGCCCCAGCTTGTTTCAGAGAAAACAGTCCAGAAATCAGTTGAATCACTAAAAACTCATACTTTAGTGCTGCTCCTCCCCGTTTACATCAAAACTAAGAAGACACTGTGTTTATTTCTAGACTTATGAACAATACTTTTAATTTGATTAATTTTAGGACATATTTCTAATTAACATGTTCGTTTCTTGTCCAAAAATGCATGTTTACTTAATCAGTGACTGCTTTGTGTCTGCTTTTATCAGAAGGTTGTCATATGTTCTAACATTTCCAATGACGCTAGCTACTCCCTGTTATCTTATCTCATTACAAACCAGTATACAAGACTTGCATTTATTGAATTGATTTACTACTCATCAGAACTACAGTACAACACATTTTTGATAGCATTTAGATAAAATAGTAGATTCATCACAATAGAGAACATAACTATGACCCTGTGTTGTACAGCAGTAAAGGCCCTGTCACACTGTCCCGAAATTGACACCCGATGGACACACGATAAAGGAAATGTTCAAATTCGGCTGTGATCGTAGCAACATCGGGCCATTCGTGAGGCCATCTTAAGCCATCGTATGACCGCCGGTGGAGTTTCTCAGGCTCCGGCAGCAACTTTGTGAGCGGCAACTTCGTAAGGCACTCGTGAGGACATCTTGTCAAATCGTGTCATCTTCGTGTTATCATCGGTGCCATCGGGCATTCGCCCTCACTCTGATCGGGGCAAATGCCCGATGGCACCGATGATAACACGATGCCCTCACGATGGCCTTACGAAGGGAAAAATTGACACACGAATTCAACACGAAAATGAACCTTCGCAAGGTCCTTCGGCAATTTTTTGGCATGCCAAAGATTTTGCCACCGCTCACGAAGTTGCTGCCGGAGCCTGAGAAACTCCACCGGCGGTCATACGAAGGCTTAAGATGCCCTCACGAATGGCCCGATGTTGCTACGATCACAGCCGAATTTGAACATTTCCTTTATCGTGTGTCCATCGGGTTGTTTTATTGCACAACAAAATCATGTAAATATATTATGTAAATAACCCAATTTGTGTTCTGTGAAACTAAAAAGGATATAATATATTATTTTGAAGGACAGTTGACAGGAAGTTGTTGTTGTTATGGAAACAACATTACGGAGAAAACGTAATATTTTCTACATATAACGACGGATAAAGTAAAGAACAAAGTCTGAAGATATCAGTACTGTATCATAGTACTGTAACACAATTGTTTTTGGTACTTTCATTGCAGTTGTATGTCTTAAATGTAATGTAAATGTTGCCTTCGTGTGTGGTTCGGGGTCATCATCGTGCGAAATTCACAATTCCATATTCGTGTGTCCATCGGGTGTCAATTTCGGGACAGTGTGACATGGCCTTTAGGGAATGCATGAAATAACCACAAACTTTAATTGTAATCTCTTGTGAGAATCAACTCTCTCTCCTTTCCTTTATTCCTTTTCCTCCTGACTCTATTCTTTTCTCCTGCACCCAGAGGAAGGTTGGTCAATGGGCCACGAGGAAGTCTCCCATGACTAATCACTTCTCTTGGTGGTACCTTTTTTTGTATTGGTCTTCCTTTTTTCTGTGTTTATATCTTGACATTACTTGCACTTTAAAAGATGTATCGTAGCTGTGAAGCAATGTTTAACCTCCACACCCTGTCTGTATCCTATTTGAGTAATACAGGAATGTTTGGGGCTCTAGTGAAGCGAATGCATGATCAATTAAACAGGTTTAACAGGTTTTTGGCATTTCAATTGAAGCAGGTTTTTTATGCAGAATAAAACCTGTGTTCTCAGTGGTGTGTTTCGGTGATGTTACAGTGAGACTAAAACAGAGAGCTGAGCACAGTTTGTCCATGTTCCTTCACTCAAAGTAAACATCAATATGCCTGACATTTGCCCATGTTTGTCTTTGAAGCTTTTTGACTGTATGTGCAGTCAAAAAGCTGTGTGCATACTGTGTTGAATCCTTCTGTCACTGCACACTGTGGATGCATCATTTCCATTTCATAGGGGCTGACTGAAGTCATGTGTGTGTGACGCTAAGCCTTGAACGCTCTTACTCAGCATGGTGTCTTACAAATCAAATTGCATCACCAACTCCTTCCTATGGGTGCAGTCAGTGCAGTCATTCACATTCCCACGCACAGCATTGACAGCATATCTAAAACTACACAGCAAGGCACTTGATAATTAGTATGTGAGTAGACAATACTTCATTTAATACATGTGATTACATTATTTGGATGAGGAGGAGGTCATCAGCTAACTGATTCAGTGTGTAACTAATGAACTACTGAAGTCAGAAAGTTGGTTTGTAATTTACTGGATTTAATTAGGTTAGGTCTCTGAAGTGAATGACAGACGTGGAGAAGCTGCTCATAAAATGAACGTGCGGTTATTCTCGGTATGTGTGTGTGCTTGTTTGTGAAAGCTTTGCATAATGTTATATCCATGGTTCAACATTTGCATTTTGTATTGCATTCTGTGGTTTGCAACAACACCCTTTCTTTGGAATAATACTAATGTTCACGGTGTTTCATGATGTAGATGATACATATATATTTGTTTTAACCTGTTAAGCCCCGAGCCTGTTTTTCAAGTCTCAGACTCGAAAATGACATTCCCAGAACAAATTATCATATCTTCACTTCTAAAAAGGGGTAAATTAATAATATTTTTTCTCAAAGCAATTATAAACCTTTGAGTTGGATGTAGAAAAGTCAGAATCAATATAGAATTGTTTTTATTTTAAAGTCAATTCAGATTGAACATAGTAAAACAATTTAAATGATAGTGTCCGTCCAAAAAAACCCATTACTTATAGTGAAAACCACCCTTGAATGATGGGATAGTAGACTAAAAGCTTTAGGAATCCAAACTATAACATATAATAAGTACCCTGTATCAAGATTGATGCAAAACAAGTGACATTGGACCTTTTTAGAGAGATTTAGCAACAAAGAAAAAAACATTTGGGTGTATTTGCCGTTTCTCTGGAACCCATTGGTCGATTTTGGTGATTAACATCTCTTTTGAACCGTTAGAGCCAATAGAATCGAAGGGCAAGTTCCACATACACACACACACGTTACCATTGAGGAGTGAGAGTGACGCGCACGCAGTCGAAAGCTATGTTACGCTCTGAAAACTGAAAACAAGGCTCAAACTAGTAAATATGAAGATGGATTATGATCAGTAATCATTTCAAAGTGACACAGACACATTGGATTAACCATTGGATTAACCTTCAGCGGCGTTTTATATAGTTTTGATGCCATTGAACAGAACTTTTGATCAGAACAACAGCAAAGGTAAGACTGTTCGCGTGTTTGCTCCGTAAAGCTACGTTGTGTGTTGTCTGGTTTTGGTTCCCATGCTGCGAGTTCTGGTCGCTCAGTGATGCTACTTATATTTCTGGAATCTCAGTTTGCTAGCTGATGTCTTGTTTGTGCAGATCCGATAAGTGATGGAGTGTTTCTACCGTGAGTTCTGTGCTAAGTGCGTTAGCATTTTTTTCGCTCAGGGCTAATTCAGAGGCTCTGCATTAGACTTGTGTTTCGTTTGTCTAAAAATGGTTCATTTCGTCAGTTAGCTGAGTTTCTTCCCGTTAAGTGGATATGACACATTCATAGTTTGTTAAATGTTAAGAAGCCCTCAGACGTTGTTTCTTGCAAGATGTTGCGTTTTGCCCCCGCGGGTGGGGGCATGGGGCTTAACAGGACAAACTAATTTTAGAAATAATACCAGTCCCTGCTGAAAAAAACAGCTTAGACCAATTTAGCTGGTCAAGCTGGTCAATCAGCCTGACCAGCCAGTAGATATTAGGCTGGAATGGTTGGCTGGTTTAGCTGGTTTAGTTGGTGCACCAGCTAAACCAGCTAAACCAACCATCCTGGCCAGCTAAATATACCATGCTGGAAGCTTACTAGGATTCCAGGTGACCAGCATACATTATTTGAATACTGGTATGATTATTTAAACCAGAGAACACAAATATATTACAAAGATTCATTGTGTCATGTATTCTGGTATCTACCAAAATAAAGACATTGCAGGACTAGACATTATAAACAGCCCGCTGGCCCGGAAGCACTATTTAGAGAGGCAAAGTCCCTCCATTTCCGGTGGACCTCCATGGGACCTTACTTCGGAAAAATTATGTATTGAAGTCAATAGGCGCTTTCACACCAAGTACTTTGCCGTACTTAGTTCCCAGTACTTAGTTCATCAGAACTCTTTAGTTCTGTTGAACTAAAGAGCAGATCGCGTTCACACGACTCATAAGTCCCTGAGGGAGGATTAGGCAAATGAAGCCGCTGACGTCACTTCTTCTTCTTCTGCTTTGGGTTTACTGGCAGGCCGCAAACAACTTCACGGCGTATACTGCCACCCGAAGTCCCCGGCCGGAAGTCCCCGGAGTTGGGGACTGGCTTCCGAGTAAATCGCCAGAACGCCGACACCTCCTCATCTCCACCGCCCCCATATTTTTTTTTGTGTTGCCATAAGTTAGTCTCTCTCCCTTGGTGCGCTGGGATAATGCTAATAATGCTAATGCCAGCAAATAAAATGGCGGCTTCACAAAAAATGTCGGAGTTTTAGGGGCGTGGTTTGCAATTCGCCCAGCCAATCAGAAATTGGAACCTTCTCCTCCCCAGGAAAGTACCACCTCTCTAGCAGGGACTGAAAAGGGTTGAAAAGGTTCCCGAAAAAAAGTTCTAGTTCCAGATCTTTTTGGTGTGAACGCAAAATCCCAGGAACTATCGGAACTATTCCTACTGCAAAAGTGTGAAAGCGCCTCATGGCTCTTGATGACATCAATGTAGTCCCAATAGATGCTGTTGTATAAAAACAAAATGGAATAGGTCCAGATTTCTTCTATTTTGTGTTGGATGATACGTTTTATTGATTGCTGATGGATGTTAAGATGTGTTTTACAATTATAACAAAAACATTATTGTAATTGGAATCAAAAAGATTGCAAATCATAGTTTTAATAGAATCTCTAGCAATATAGGGTTTATTCAACAGCAGTAAAGCATTAAGTTGCTAAAGTAACGTACACTGAACTGTAAAACCACTATTCAGTGGGGCTGCAACAAACGACTAATTTGATAATCGATTAATGAAACGATTAATCGACTATTCGGATTATGTCTTGCACAATTTCTCAATGCTCTTATTTAGCCATCAACTTTTAGGTTTAGCTTGAGGTTGTTTTAGGCATGTGGAAACTGACAATGAAGACAATAAAGATGAATACTTGATTCAAATACACATATTTTCTTAAACTTTCTGCTGAAAGAAAAAATCTGTCCGTCAACATTTTAAACCAAGGATATCAGATCAGATAATAGATAACCTTTTTCGCATTGTCAATTAGGGATGGGTATCGTTAAGGTTTTAACGGTACTACCACTTTTATCGATACCGCTTATCGATCCGGTCCTTTAATGGTACTCTTATGGGTTATTTTGAAAAAAAAAGGTAAATTAACTAAACTAACATTGCTTTTTATTTGAAATTGTGTAGTGTTGCTTACCTCCAGAAGGACTTTTAGCACGTTTCCCAGTAGACAGAGCTGTCAGAGCGGTTCCTCTCAGAAGAGCAGCCGCTGGGCGGAGTCACAGAAACACTCAACTGATCTTCACTCCCCGACCGTTAGCTGGCCAGGCTGGTCTTGAACCAGCAAGACCAGCCTGGTAAACCAACTAAACCAGCCTAACACCAGCTAACACCAGCTAAAACCAGCAACCATCTTAAGCTGGTCTATGCTGGTTTTTTCAGCAGCCATACCATGCCCATGGTTAAAATGAACAAAACAATGTACACTGAAATACACCTTTTACCATTTAGTGCTAAGGGCCCACTGTGCGGCAATAAATAAGATGCACAAGTTATTTATTGGATATGTTATATTACTGATGCGGTACATAAACAAATCTGTAATGATGTGAATGGAGAGGAGGTTATCAGCTGATTCATTCAGTGTGTGAGTCATTAATAAACAACTGAGGTGAGTCAGAAAGTTGGTTTGTCATTAACTGGATTTAATTAGGTGATGTCTTAGGAATGTCTCTGAAGTCACAGACGCAGGTGGTGAGGGACACATGTTTCCATCTGTTTACTTATCCGGCAATCATTTCCAAAGACATGCATCAGCACTTGATATGTGTGCAGAGTGGAAAGGAGGGTAATGGTTGGCGGGAGTTCAGTCATATTGCTATTGACAAACTGAAGTGATTGACGCATCTCTGTCTCATGGGGAGAAGAGCTCAATGTCAGTTGTTCAACCTGGCTGCAACATTTTGAGAAATAAATTATTTACAGCAAAAATCAATTATTTACAGCAATGCTTTTTTCCCCTCTGACCTTCAACATACTGGTCACCGCAGGCCCTAGAAATAATTCTCAAAACAACATTTTTTAAAGTGCTGCAGCCAGGCGTTATGTGCTATCAGAGCTAACAAAAAACTTACGCATGTGGCAGTGTTGAACAATGATCGTTTTCCTCTTTTAAAAAAACTGCTAATTTAATTATTACTACTCACAGAATACTTAGATATTAGATTGTTAAAAGGCAATTTTCTTTAGGAGGGGAAAAGGTGAATGACATTGACATTCAGCATTGTTTATCTTATAGAATATATTGCGAGACGATTCGAAAGCCTTGCAGAGAAAAGCGTTCAGTTCTCAAGGATGCATGAAGTGAAGAGATTGAATTAATCACACGCCTCTTGGTATTTTAGAACAGACTTCAGGGATAATGGTAAACACAGATGACCGTGGCTATAATAACAAAGTAAGAAGATTCAGGCTTAGAAATGTAACAAATGCAGATGCTTCCAAGAAGGGTAGTCCCCAAACTGTTTTATAATAATGATATAATAATTTCTGTGATCTGACTTTTAGCACTGAACTGTTTTCTTCCTAGTGGTGCTGTGTCTGCTGTGGTGGCCACATGTGACCTTGAAGAGTGTTTCAGATGGGTCTGCAGTATGTGCCTAAGTTTGTGCATTCTTGTGATCCATATGGGATTATCATAACAGCACACCAGGGTCTTGTGTAACCGGTCATGTTCAGTAAATGGTGGATGGTTAAAAGTCAAATGACGGTCACTCTGTGGGAGTGTATGAACTCTCAGGAAACAGTCACATAGACAAGAACACACACAAGGATGTTTCTTTTATCCCACAGCATACAATGTTTTAATTTGATTGTGTATCTCCTCTAGGCTCGCCCTGCTCTGGGGTTTAACTGCTGAGCATGCTGGGAAAAGCTCCGCCTACAACCAGTAGCCTCAACCTGGTCACCTCTGAGGTGTCTGACGTCACATCGGACCCCGACGCTCACGACGGAATCACCATGGCCGACCTGGTGGAGAGCCTGGACACCAGAGAGCTGGACATGGGGGAGGGAGAGGAGATCGAGTATGATGGAGGCTACTTGGGTGTGTTTGTGTTTACATAATGTTCTGTCTGTGTCATTGCACCATCATTTCTCAGAAAACTAAGATGATACATACGGAAATATAGCAATAACAAAGACTCAGTTATCTTAGTAAAACAGCTCAGATTTTGAGATGATTCATTATCCTCAAGAGATTCACTTCCAGGAAATTGAATTTGTCAGACTCTTAACCAGATTAATTTAGCATGAGCTATATTTATATGACCATATGCGCCAAAACAATAAGTGTGTGACTTGAATAGGGATGTACCCAGGGAAATGTAAGAAAACTGAGAGGAAGACAAGCCAACTGAGGGAAAGTGCACTCGCATTGTGAGTGGATTTATCCTTTACATAATTTAGACCATACAAACTTTACCAGAGAGAAGCAGAAACATTTGACCCAACACTGCAAAGTAAAAATCTTGAACAAAAGCCGAGTTTTCAGTAATGCAGCCTACTCGCTCCGAAGCAGCCCGAACAACTCCTACATGCGGGAACACGGAAAAAAACACGCTAACCACCCGCCTCTCTCCTCCTCCTAGGGGACTGTCGTATCCCATTTTCAGCGGTGTATGCCACAGTGGGCTTCAAGGAGGCCAACGCCAAGGTCTACCTTCCCACTGTGCCCATCACCGCCCGGATACTGGAGGTGGAGAGATTCACCGCCGCACAGGACCGCTTCAACCTGTCGCACCAGAGGAGTGTCAACAAGGTACTGCACACAGTCTGTATAGCAACATTTAGCAGAGATTCAAACATTACTGTCTTTCTTTTTACGTTTTAAAATACTTTATGTTGGAAAATATTGGTATTGATTGATTACATTAGATTACATTTAGCTGACGCTTTTATCTAAAGGGACTTACAATAACTGCAATAAATCATAGATACAAATTCAAAACAACAAGAAACATTTGCATCAAATAAGCCAAACCATTGAAAGTACTGTAAGTGGTTTAAAGGTCCCATGTCATGCTTTTCCGGTTATTACCCGTCCCCTTGTGTTATGTAGCTTTTTCTGCGTGTAAACGGTCTGCAGAGTCACAAACCCTCAAAGTACACCCTGTAGCGAGTAAAACTCTAACACAGAAAATACCTGTCTGTGCTGCCCCAGAACGCCTCGTTGGAGATTTTTCTTTTTCCATTTTTTCTTCCGGGAACCAAGTGATGTAACGGCCAGTCTGCGGGTGTGTGTGTGCTCCGGCTCCGCCGTGTCCCGCCATCCCGCAGCAACCAGGAAACCACACCAGCAAGCCAGCTCACACTGTCCGCTCCAGCAGCGAGCCCCGCAACGTCCCGCCAACACGGCGCCCAGACCCCACGCAACATTCTCATCTGTTTGTCATTACTGGTGTCATTTTCTGGTTGCTATCAAATGCCATTGTAAAACATAATCACTGATGTTCCGCTGTAAAGGTGGTGGACTCATCAGAACAGAGTGGGCGAGCTGACCAATCAGAGCACACTAGGCTCAACCTCAACAATGGAATTATGATCAGTAGAAATGGCCATGACATGGGACCTTTAAATGAGCTATAACAAGCTTTAAAGGTCCCATGTCATGGCCATTTCTGCTGATCATAATTCCATTGTTGAGGTATACTAGAATAGATGTATACTGTGCAATTTTCCAAACTCACATTGGTCCAAACTCACATTGGTTTCTCATAGAGCATCTCTGTATAGCATGTGTATTCACTCTCTGTCCTAAACGGCTTGTTGGAGCCCCCCCCCCCACCCCCCGTGAGCCCAGTGTGCTCTGATTGGTCGCGAAGCTGAGAGGCTCACAGCTGTGGGAGCTGCTGCAGGAGCAGAAAGGCTTTCCGTGTCAGTGTCTCGGCGATACAGGAGAACAAGCGAAACTCATCCTGAGCACACACAAACACTCACAGCCGAAGTAAAAACAATAAGTGTGGCTTGATATTGAGTAAGAAAAAGGTTTATAACGCTGTGAGAATGGGTCTGCGGAGAGCATTTCTCCGCGATCCCAACTTAGCAGCCCGAAAAACGTTTACCCATTTAAGCAGTCGTGGTAGATACCTTGTTTGTTTTAAACATCATAAATACACAAACAACAATGAATACTTAATAATTAACTACTTAATAATAGGTTGTGTACCCGAATCTCCCGCTGGTCCAAACAAAGTAGGAACAGCATCGTTCTTCAGTGCCCTACGCTGTACATATCCGGCATGAATCGCTGAAAGGTGTGGGAAGCTTTGTTGATATCAGTCAACAGACTTGCGGTCAGAGCTGTGGTTTCATGGAGCTGCTATGTGAAAACTAAAACATGCCCCATGATTAACTGTGAGGAGGACAAGACTTTACAGCACCTCCTCATAGACTGCTACAGAGCCCAGGAGGTGTGGTCGCTCCTACGGGGCATCGGGTTAGACTTCAATGTAGAATATATCTCAATCATGTATTGTAGTCTGGATGAGGGGATGGACAATAAACACAGGGACCTTTTTCAGCTGGTAATTTGTATCACATGTATGAAGATCTGGAAAACAAGGTGCAAAATGGTACTAAATCAGACGATCATAAACAGTGGCACCATCGTGAAACAAATACTTACTGAACTAAGGAGAAGAAAAACCCTGGACAAATCCCAGACTCAGCCATGGGACATTTTGAGTCTGTGACCGAACTGAGTCTCATTGGAATATAAACGTGCTCTCTTTATGTTATTTATATATTTATTCATTGTGTTTTATGTGTATTATTAATGTAACTTGTGTATACAGGTACTGTACTGCCCAAATAATATAAAATAAAGTTTTCTAAAAAAAAAAGGAAGCTTTGTTTCTGAAAGGCTGGCAGAGGGTGCGGCCATAGCTCTGGGCGTGGCTACTGGGTATCCCTAGTAGCGATACTCAGGAAGAAAGCATTGGAAAATGAGAAATCTCCAACGAGGCGTTTTGGGGAGGTATTTTCTGTGTTAGAGTTTTACTCCCTACAGGGTGTACTTTGAGGATTTTTTACTCTGCAGACCGTTTACATGCATAAAAACCTTCATAACACACAAAGGGACGGGTAATAACCGGAAAAGCACGACATGGGACCTTTAAGTAATACAAGTCTTTTTTTTGTGGATTAGGTTTAATTGTCAATGTGCAATGCATCTCTTAGATGTTGTTTCAAATAGTTACCAATTGCAAATGCTGCAACTCTACAAGTATTTTTGCCATTTTCTAAGACAACGCCAATCCTAATAATTGCACTGATGTATATTAAACTCATTGTGTCCCTCCCCAATGTGTGTGTGTAGTCCCTGCCGGCAGTGTTTAAGATCGAGCTGAAGCATGGTGAGTTTACCTGGGTGGTTAAGAGGAAGGAGAAACATTTCATGGAGCTGCACAAAGAGCTGCAGACGTACAAGACCCTCATGAGGATCCCGCTGCCGTCACGCAGGTCAGCGCCTACACACACACATTTACACTCCACAGAGTGTGTGAACACAAAAACACTCACGAGGAAAGACGTACAAATGCACACGTATTTGTCACATTGAGTTGACCAGTTGTGGGAAATGGAGCACAAACAAGCTGAGAATGATTCATATAGTTGTTACATTTAGGCAAACACACATGTTCAACTTCTTGCGAGTTAGATGAAAGTTCAATTTAGCTGTTGTCTTTATGCATTAATGTTGAATCTAGAACCAAGAGACAGTTAGCTTAGCTTAGCATTCTTTCACACACACATACGGGTATTGGGCCGAGGGTGACACCGTACTTCCGGTATCCGCCGTTTTACGCGAGGTGCAAGCAGGCCAAGGGTTTAGCCGTACACCGTCTAGGTGTTGCTAAGCTTCCTGTACTGAATATCATAGTCTATTGCCTTAATCAATATCTAGTCAACTCTAAAATACCACATATATGCAATGGCATGATAATATTATTGTGACAAGTGGGGTATTCACCTGGTGTTTCCAGAAATTAGACGTAGATGCAGCCAAAATCGACGAATGCCACTTTCGAGGGTCGTTTTTCCATACATCTGCAGGCAGTCTGTAACAACCCACACAGCTCTAGTTTACGCTGGTAACGACCTAGAGCACACCCCTCAAGTCCAGAGATGTAATCCGAAGACATGCAGCGATTTCTTCGGTCGTTAATTCAGAAAAAAAACCTAGTGCGCTCTGCCTGGCTACGTTAGCTAGCTGTTTATATTTGCACCTCCAGGAAAATGGCATATTTATATATATATATATATATATATATATATGGCGCGTGTTGCATTGTGGGTAGCTCGTGACGTCACTGTGTGTGAAAGAATACAAACTGGAAACAAAAGGGAACACCCAGTCTGGCTCTGTGCAAAGCTTCCAAATAATCTGCCAACACATTTGCTGTAAATTCCACTAAAGGTTAAATCTCTTTATTTTTGTTATATTAACAGGAGGTTTTGCTGTTATCCTCCTCCTGCTGGCATTGTGTGAATTCAGCAACAGTCGCCCTGCAATCAGAGCTGATTCCAAAACTTTTTTTTTTAGCTTGTTTTTGGTTCAAACAAAGAAGACACAATGTGTTCATTTGATAATATTTGGTGGTGGACATTTGTTTTATACTCTGGAGTTTGGACAGAGCATGCCTTTCATCAAACATCTTGAACAAAGATATACAGAATATATACATCCATTTATAAATCTGCTTTTTATAACCTTTGGATATTGGTGGACATTTCAACTATCATGTTTTCTTCTTTTTCCATTATTTTTCCCCTCCCTCCCTCCCTCCCTCCCTCCCTCCCTCTCTCTTTCTGCCTCTGGTGATGTACTCACAACACAACAAAGGAATGTTGCCCTTGGACTTTAATAGGATTTACTTGTGCCCTTCTCCCTGTATCTCTTTCTTTGTCTGTGATCTTGACTTGATGTTGTAATAGAAAGAGGAACATGGTGGATTATTTTTACAATTTCCTTTGGTGTATGTTCTTTTGCTTCTTAAATGATTCTCCCTGTTTTCAGTTACGTAGCATTTCACTGTTATGTGTTCCTTGTTGATGAGACACAACACTGAGCCAGTCTGCAACCTGTCAATGTATTCAAGCTTTTATATGTGCCTGTCTAAACTCCTGCTGGCAGCGAGATGAGGAAATTATGTTTTTAATTTAGGATCAGCCGCTGGAATGGTTTCTTTTGGCTTTAGGGAATGGTGGAACAGTTTCTCCTCAAACTTGAAGTGTAGACACACTGTGAGATTTAACATCTTCAGATAGCTTGTAGACTTTTGAAATAAGCCTCTTCATTTCCTCCCTTTGTCTCAGCCACACGGTGAGGAGAAGGACGGTGAGGAAGAGCGAGGTGAGGGAGATGCCGTCCCTGCCGAGGGGAGGGGGAGACGAGCTGGTGAGAGACGAGCAGGTCTCCAGCAGGAAGGTACGTCACGTCGGTGCCTGCAGCCATTTTCCCCGATATCCAGTGTGAAAATTCACTTTTGTAATACTTAACCTCATGGCAAGGAAGTGTGTGTGTGTGTGTGTGTGTGTGTGTGTGTGTGTGTGTGTGTGTGTGTGTGTGTGTGTGTGTGTGTGTGTGTGTGTGTGTGTGTGTGTGTGTGTGTGTGTGTGTGTGTGTGTGTGTGTGTGTGTGTGTGGTGTGTGTGTGTGTGTGTGTGTGTGTGTGTGTGTGTGTGTGTGTGTGTGTGTGTGTGTGTGTGTGTGTGTGTGTGTGTGTGTGTGTGTGTGTGTGTGTGTGTGTGTGTGTGTGTGTGTGTCATAAAAATACTCACAGTGGCCAATACATAGTATACTATATGTGTTCCTACAGAGACAATTAGAGGACTATTTGGACAAGCTGCTGAGGATGGCCATGTACCGCAAATATCACCATACTGTGAGTAATCATACTAAGCTCTGCCAGCTGTGACATTACCACTTCCTGCCTGAATTGCATTAGATATGCGCACATTTCAGCTAGTGTAGATACCTGAGATGCACTGTATAAGCAAATGTTGGCAACAGTATTTTTTGTTGCTCTTCCTTATGATGGAAAAGTGCGTGTTGTCATAGATGATTATTAGTTTATCCATAGCAACATGTCTGCTTTATGTTGACACAATCACATGTAAGTGTAGTATTGCTGCCAATTTAAGCTGGCAAAGTCTGTTTGATGCCCTGAAGAGGACTTTGTATACTGTGCAAAAAAAAGATATTTAAGATTTTCAATAAACTGTATTGCTTAAATATGTAATGATACAATACAGTAAAAAGTATCTTTATCATTGCATTTGGTATTTCTCACATTCACAAACACTTGCATAAATGTGTTGCATAATAGTGAGTGTCCTATTAATATCTTACATATTAACATATAGTGTGTTCTTGCTCATACTACATTTGACCTTACTCTGAATTATGTATGAGCTTTAAAACAAACTAATGCTAGGTTTCGCATGTTCTGACTTTAATAAACCGCATCATTTTGACACATTAAAAATTCATAAATGAGATGAGAACCCATTTTGAGATAATACTTTAAAAGCTGTCTGCTCAGAGTCACATGACGACATGTACAGTGCAGCATGTATCAGGTTTGTTTTCTTTCTTTGTTTTGTTTGTATATCCCAAGACTCACTGTGTGAAGCCTCTTGTTGTCTCTTCCTGTCTATTCTCAGATGGAGTTCATTGACATCAGCCAGATGTCTTTTATCCATGACTTGGGGCCCAAAGGACTGTGAGCATTTTCTCTTCTTTCAAATTCTTTCCCATCTGTACATTGTCCTGTCTCAGGTGGATAAGCATTGAACAGGGTCCTCTTCAAGGTTCAAGGTTCTTTATTGTCAAACTAACATAGCTACAGAGTAATTATTTCGTTGAAAAACGTTTTAAACTTCAAAGTCTTCTATTTTTTATTCAGACTCTACTTGCATGCCATTGTTTGCCAAGGCTTTCGGCCCCTAAATCGATCTGTTGTTCTGTTTGTCTGTCTTTTGTTTTGTTATGTTTGTCTTTGCACTATTACTTGTGAAGCGACCTTGGGTCCCCTGAAAGGCGCTATAGAAATCGAAGCTATTATTATTATTATTGTAATTGTTCCTGATCATACGTAACTTATTTTACTGTCTGTCCCAGGGAAGGGATGATCTATAAGCGATCAGGCGGACATCGTATCCCCGGGATGAACTGCTGCGGCCACAGCCAGGCCTGCTACCGCTGGTCCAAACGGTGTGTGTCTCTTTACTTATATTCCTGTTTTCCAATGTTTTCCGCTCGTTGTTATATCAGCCAAATTCACATCATGTGTATCGATGTTGTTGACTGGTTTATCTTCTTGTAATCAAGCAGATGCATTCAACTTTCTTAGCAGAAACTTGAAGTAATTTTTTTTTATCTTCTCAGTAGATAGGGGGGGGCACTGGGGGGCCAGTTATTTTCTGAGGGGGGCACAATAAATGCAGGACGAAAAAGAGAACTAGACAGTATGAAGTAATTGCGCATAAGAAAACAATGCAATACAGTTATTGGTATTTGTTTCAGTACACTTATTTATTTCAGATAGATCTTATAGTTATTACTGTTAGCTTCAGCTTAAGTTATAGTGCAATGTTTGCACTAACACCATATTTATATAAAAATAAAGGCAATGAACAGTTACATCTCTACTTTACATAAGGGTGTCTGCACAATCTCACATTACAGCAACAAAATCCACTGCCCCCCCCCCCCCCCCTAGAACCGCCCCTGCAGTAGCGAGTTTCTTCCTTTTTAGATGTTAGTCCTACAGTTGACAAAACAAAACACAACTTTTCTATTTTTAACTGTTAAACTTGTAGGTGTGATCGATGCTATTTACAAACTCAGTTTAGCATTTCAGACTCAAGATTGTTATCAGGAAGGTGTCAAAGTATGGGTGTTCAAACACAGTGACCACTTAATAAACATTATATTGGTAATATCTTTAAAAGTCATCTAATTTGTATTAGATATTTTATATTAATATTTTAATATAATATTTTATTGCTGACAAAATCTTAGTGCCATCTTCAGCCTGGTTGAATTTGCACGTGTTTGACTCTCTTCATCTGTTTTTCTGTTTGTATTTCTCTTCATCTCAGCCAAATTATTATGTGAGCAGTTCTATTGTTGTTTTCTAAAGAAAACACAGAAAAATCCCACACGTTTGAAACACTCTGCTCGTCTTCCTACATCTCCATGATGATTTTCTTCCTACACCTTTTCCTTACAACAAGAAATATAAGAAATCCTTCAAAGCAATGGATCAAGAGCTGGACAATACGTAATAACACTAATGTTTAATCCCAATGATGATAATGAGGACTGTGTGTTTTGTAGCTGGTTGGTGGTGAAGGACTCGTGTCTTCTATACATGAAGCCAGACTCGGGGGCCATCTCTTTCGTCCTGCTGTTGGATAAAGAGTTCTGCATCAAGACTGACTCCAAAGACACAGAGACCAAACATGGAGTCCGGGTGGACAGCCTCTCCAGGTTTGAATTTTGTTGCCGTTCCCAAGGGGTAGAATAGTTAAAGGTCACCTATTATGCAAAATCCACTTGTTCATGTCTCTTCTACATCAACATGTGTCCCCTCCGTGGAAAGAGATTCTGAAAGTTTCAGGAAACAAGATTCTCTCTCTTTTTGTCCTGATCCATTTATTTATTAACCTGTCTGAAAATGAGCTGATCGGATTTTGGCCACTTTATGATGTCATAACGTTTTTTTTGGCTTGTGTAACCATTAGCCAATCAGCAACCAAGGTAACCCCCCCCCCCCCCCCCCCCCACACACACACTTATCACCTGCATCTCCTCCTAGAGCACCATTGTGTTCTTTGTAACCAAATCTCTCTCAGAGGGGCGTGGGGAGGGGCTCCTTATTTTCATCTGAAGTAACAGACAGAGAATCAGCACTTTGGAAACAGGGCTGAAACAGAGGGGATTATGGGTAATGCTGTAATGATCTGTTTGGTGTTTGGAGCCAAACACTGCAGAGACATGTTTTGTATATGTCTGAGAACTATAATATAATGATGAAAAACAGTATACTAGGGGACCTTTAGGACTCAAAGTGAATTATGAGACTGGTTTTTGAAAAAGAAAGTCCTCCCTTCAATCAATGTGTGGTGTTAAAATGTATTCCAAACAGTCATGTATCCTACGGTAAAATAAATACTCTTCCGACAGTCCAGAGATTGGTGTAGGTGGGGTGCAGCATTTTTAAAGAATGGATATTAAGAGTCTTATTGCATTTTGTTGCTGATTTCACAATGCTGCATGACAACCACATAGTTACAATACTAGGTCATTCTAGATTGCTAAAAGGTTGTTAGCACTTCATAACTGAACCAGTGTTCCAAGAAATTAATGAAAAATCACCAAGAGGTTTATAAATCACAGCTTTAATCTGCTGTCAACAGTCTGCTGTAACAGAGTGGGTTCTTTGAGCTCCTTTTCATTCCAACACTCCTAATCCAGGGCTTATTTTGTTTTTGGAGTGATTACTGATGTTATCTCATCACAGAAAAACACAATGACTGCTTTAAGAATCAGCAGTGTGTTTAAACCAAGAAAAAAATGAAACTAGGAAACTGTTTTGCCAAATGTTTTGTCCGGAGTACAAATTAAATAACTACACGTCTGACTGAACGCATGCATGTGCTTCATTGTGTCTGTGTTTGTTCCTGTGCACATCCTCCTGGCAGGACCTTGGTGTTTAAGTGCAGCAGCTACAGACATGCAAGCTGGTGGGGTCAGAGCATCGATAGCTTCGTGAAGAATCATGGGAAGGCTTTCCTCAGAGACCACCGCTGCGGGTCTTTTGCACAGGAACAGGAAAACATCGCTGCCAAATGGTAACTACACTGAGAGAGAGCTCAGCTGGTTGAACATGTGGACAGACTTACAAAAATACCAACAAACAAAAACAATGTACATTAGATGCGAAATCCCCATTTGTTTTGTTTTTACAATCCTGTGTAGCATCCTACATTTTAAAAAATTGATACGATAATATACCATTTCAAAGATTGTTTGTAGATGTGATCATGTTCTCTAAAAACAAGCTGCATAGTGAAATGCATACAACTTAAAATACACACATTTTTTCAATGCCTTCCTCTCTTATCCTTTCACTGGTAACTATGGAAATCTATTAGAAAAATAAGAATTCAGGTCTTTTTTTGCCTTTTCTCCCCCTCAACTGGCAGATCCTGTGATATTGAATCATCTGTGCGATAATGTCCTTACGTAGTCTTTGTACTCAGCACAGAGCCTGAGAGAAAAACATACTGCGGGCCTGTGAGCTAATGGGAAAAAAAATTGTTTAAAGAGCACTTATGTCGTGATGAGACAAGTTGTGGGTGTTGCCTTGAGCTTGAAAGGTTAACAAAAATAGGGAAATGTGTGCATGTGTGGGTGTGTACTATCAACACAAGCGCCCGTGACAGTGAAATCAGTTTTTACTCTCATTTATGTCTTTATTTAAAGGTATGTGAATGGAAAGAATTACATGGAGGATGTGGCTGATGCTTTGGAAGAGGCTAAAGAGGAAATCTTCATCACTGACTGGTGGTGAGTTTCAGTAATTATTTGTGTGAACAAGAATGATGTCAAAGAATTTGGTTAAAATATGTCTGCTGACAGGTCTGAAGTGTGAACAGTGTGAGAGCACAGATATAAACAGCTCAGTGTTATCCGTCCTGCTTCAACACTGCACAATTCAGTGCAGCCTCTGCACACTAAAACACTGTCAAAGTCACTGTCACTAAAACTATTTTTTATTACATACTTGTTAGTGAAAGGCAATTTCCTTCAATCAACCCTGTTTTGCAAAAATGACAATTAATTATGGCAGATGCTATTTGTACCCAGGTCTCCATAGTCAACAATGCTATTTGTACCCAGGTGTCTATAGTCAACAATGCTATTTGTACCCAGGTGTCTATAGTCAACAATGCTATTTGTACCCGGGTGTCTGTCTATAGTCAACAATGCTATTTGTACCCGGGTGTCTATAGCCAACAATGCTATTTGTACCCGGGTGTCTGTCTATAGTCAACAATGCTATTTGTACCCGGGTGTCTATAGCCAACAATGCTATTTGCACCCGGGTCTCCATAGTCAACAATGCTATTTGTACCCAGGTGTCTATAGTCAACAATGCTATTTGTACCCGGGTGTCTGTCTATAGTCAACAATGCTATTTGTACCCGGGTGTCTATAGCCAACAATGCTATTTGCACCCGGGTCTCCATAGTCAACAATGCTATTTGTACCCGGGTGTCTATAGCCAACAATGCTATTTGTACCCGGGTGTCTGTCTATAGCCAACAATGCTATTTGTACCTGGGTGTCTATAGTCAACAATGCTATTTGCACCTAGGTGTCTATAGTCAACAATGCTATTTGCACCCGGGTCTCCATAGTCAACAATGCTATTTGTACCCGGGTGTCTATAGCCAACAATGCTATTTGCACCCGGGTCTCCATAGTCAACAATGCTATTTGTACCCGGGTCTCCATAGTCAACAATGCTATTTGTACCCAGGTGTCTATAGTCAACAATGCTATTTGTACCCAGGTGTCTATAGTGAACAATGCTATTTGTACCCAGGTGTCCATAGTCAACAATGCTATTTGTACCTGGGTGTCTATAGTCAACAATGCTATTTGTACCCCGGTGTCTATAGTCAACAATGCTATTTGTACCTGGGTGTCTATAGCCAACAATGCTATTTGCACCCGGGTCTCCATAGTCAACAATGCTATTTGTACCCAGGTGTCTATAGTGAACAATGCTATTTGTACCCAGGTGTCCATAGTCAACAATGCTATTTGTACCTGGGTGTCTATAGTCAACAATGCTATTTGTACCCCGGTGTCTATAGTCAACAATGCTATTTGTACCCAGGTGTTTATAATCAACAATGCTATTTGTACCCGTGTCTCCATAGTCAACAATGCTATTTGTACCCGTGTCTCCATAGTCAACAATGCTATTTGCACCCGGGTCTCCATAGTCAACAATGCTATTTGCACCCGGGTCTCCATAGTCAACAATGCTATTTGTACCCAGGTGTCTATAGTCAACAATGCTATTTGTACCTGGGTGTCTATAGCCAACAATGCTATTTGCACCCGGGTCTCCATAGTCAACAATGCTATTTGTACCCAGGTGTCTATAGTGAACAATGCTATTTGTACCCAGGTGTCCATAGTCAACAATGCTATTTGTACCTGGGTGTCTATAGTCAACAATGCTATTTGTACCCAGGTGTCTATCGTCAACAATGCTATTTGTACCCGTGTCTCCATAGTCAACAATGCTATTTGTACCCGTGTCTCCATAGTCAACAATGCTATTTGCACCCGGGTCTCCATAGTCAACAATGCTATTTGCACCCGGGTCTCCATAGTCAACAATGCTATTTGCACCCGGGTCTCCATAGTCAACAATGCTATTTGTACCCAGGTGTCTATAGTGAACAATGCTATTTGTACCCAGGTGTCCATAGTCAACAATGCTATTTGTACCTGGGTGTCTATAGTCAACAATGCTATTTGTACCCAGGTGTCTATCGTCAACAATGCTATTTGTACCCGTGTCTCCATAGTCAACAATGCTATTTGTACCCGTGTCTCCATAGTCAACAATGCTATTTGCACCCGGGTCTCCATAGTCAACAATGCTATTTGCACCCGGGTCTCCATAGTCAACAATGCTATTTGTACCCAGGTGTCTATAGTCAACAATGCTATTTGCACCCGGGTCTCCATAGTCAACAATGCTATTTGCACCCGGGTCTCTATAGTCAACAATGCTATTTGTACCCAGGTGTCTATAGTCAACAATGATATTTGTACCTGAGTGTCTATAGTCAACAATGCTATTTGTACCCAGGTGTCTATAGTCAACAATACTATTTGTACCCAGGTGTCTATAGTCAACAATGCTATTTGTACCCAGGTGTATCATAATCTAGCTTTTAATAAATGAAGAATAGTTATACTGGCCTATTTTATTAGTTTGGTAAACACACATAGACATGCTCTAAAGAACGAGTTGACACTTTGACACCCTGTAAATGTAGTACATACTGTTACACATTACATTATGCATAACCCACAAGTCCTGGCTGTCTTGAAGGCGATGCAATGGTACTGGCTCTAATTACAGCCTCTTCCACACACACAGAATAGAAATACACTGACACAAATATAGTTTCCATAAAGTGTTTGTTTACTCTCTTCGTCTTTCACTATCTCGTCTTGATTTACTGTCAAGGTGATGTTTCTCACACATCAAGTGGTTATAGGACCTGTCAGAGGGCCTGTAAAGTATATTTATGCCACTCTGAACTGTGAATATATGTTTGCATGTTATGTAATCAGTGTTGAAATTCAGAAACACTAGTTAAAACAAAGAGAAACCCTAATTTGTCTCATGTGAAAAACTTGTTAGATGACAGTTACACCTGGGGGGATATTATCATTTGCAAACACTGTTAGATGCATATCTAATCTAATATTAATAACCAGATAAACTGTTTTGCATATTACATGGGCCGTTGTTTAACTCTTCCTTTAATAGTGTTTTAATGGTGTTTTTGTAATAAGAAATAACCAATGTATTTGTCTCCACTGACACAGTTATGGTTTTACTGACACAGGGGGTCCGTGGGGTCTTAAAATATTAAAAGTTGATAAATAAATTTAGCGAAAATTAAGGCTATTAAAAAGTATTAAACGGCATTTTCCAAGGTATTAAATGTTGTAGCTTGTTTTCAATAAGTATATAAATTGTCCAAAGAGGTTGTATTCTACAGTCTGCCTGAATGTAATCATTGCGTAGGTGTGTAGTGTGATTCTGTGTAGTTTATTTATGGCATCCCGTTGGATTTGACGTCATCAGAACAGGACATTGCACGCTCACTGCTTGATAGCGCAAAGGTCCGTTTACGCCGGTTGTTAAACAACATCGTTATGGGGAAATGCAAGTCTGCGTCCAAATGGTTGGAAGATAAGGAGGAAGGACAATCAATACTGTATGTAGTAAATGTGAGGTAAAGTGTGTCGCCAATGTAACCGGTTAAAACTCGAAGTGGCGATGAGGTCTTAAAATGTATGGAAAGGGTCTTGAAAAAGGTCTTAAAAGGTATTACATTTGACTTCAGGATTCCTGCATATACCCTGTGACAGTGTATCTTCAAATCTAACAGTTTATGATCCCTCTTTGACGTGGCTGACATCCCTGTGTGCCAAGGCCGGTGTCACTGGGCTTATGGTCTTAACCAATGAGGTGTCACCCTGTGAAATGTGATCCAATGGTGTTGTAGACATGTCGGCTCAGGATGCCAACGTTAATGACTCGTGAAAATATATCATTATGTCATGTCTGTCATATCTTAAGTGTGTGAAATGCGTTGGTAGTTTTGAAATAGTGAATATAAACATCTATTTGTTTCCATCGTTTAATGTTCTAACCAGTGATGGTGATGCATTTGAAAAATTGTTATTTAATCTGTGTTTTATATCTCTCTTTTTTCCTAGGCTGAGTCCAGAGATCTTTCTGAAGAGACCTGTAGTGGAGGGCAACAGGTGGAGGCTTGACTGTACCCTCAAACGCAAAGCAGTAAGTAGGTCTACGTCATGACAGAGTAATGACCCACAGGCCAAGTATTATTTATTTATTTAATTTATTTATTCATTTATTTAACAGGGACAGTGCACATTAATGAACATTTCTGTAAACGTGCCAGAGTTAGCCAAGAGGCTATATTTATTAAAGGGGATCTATCATGCAAAATGCACTTTTTGATTTCTTTTACACATAAATATGTGTCCCCGGTGTGTCGGGGAATTCACAAAGTGTCAGAAGACAAAACCCTCTCTCTTTTCCTTCGTACCTAAATCTCTAAAAAAAACGGAGCTGATCCAGATTTGTCTCCGATATGACGTAATATCGGAAATGTGGACCCAGGCCCTATCAGAAACGTTGCTATCAGAAACAATGCCTGAAGTGTTTTGGACGTAATATGGTCTTTGTTTACATTGGCAAGCATCGCTAACACTCAGAGCTAACCTGTACTGGAGAGAGTATGTGTAAAAAAGCAGGAAATAAAAAAAGGAACTCACCGTGTTGTGGTAAACCCGCAAGAGAAAAATCATTTGAGCTCCATACTGGCCGTTTCTCAATCTCGAGGATACTGGCTTCCAAGCCAATATTTCAAGGATGCTACGTCATCGAGTGCCGCCGAAGGACTGTTCCAATCTCCAGCATACTTGGAATTCCACCGAGGCCGCGTCCTTGGTTTTGGGGAAATGTCGAGGCTGCACATGGGTAGACTTCGCGTCCTTAAAATCCCCACAATGCTTTGCGCACGGACCAATTTCAAAAATCCTTGCGGAGAATGGCTGAACCGACGCAGCACACATTTAAATGTAAGTATGTAGTGGCGTAGAACATGTGTTGGGAAATATGTTACTTTCTTAAATTTGTTATCACCAAAAAAGTGTTCCGTGAAAGTAAAGCAAGTTCATAATTAGATAGACATCGTGAGGTATTTATTTTCGGTACAGTTTATGTTGAAACCGTTAGAGAGAGTGGCACACTTGTTAGCCTGTTCCATTCTTCTTCGTTTTCCAAAGCCGTGGCTTGGAAGCATACTTGCTTTGTTTCGTAAGGAAGTGACTTGGAAGTACGCGACTACCAAGCCAGCATCCTCGCGATTGAGAAACGGCCACTGTTTCAGAAATAATCCTTGATGTGGTTTGGAACATGATATGGGGTTTAATCACGGCAGCATTTAGCTGAGTATCTCGTAGAATTCTGAGCAGGCACAAGCTCCCACTCTTTTTCTTTCAAGCTAAGGACCCAAAATCCACGTTTCTCTAACAGGGCTAGACCCATAATGTATGCCTAATAGGAGACCTTTAATAACTACATTATCATAAAACATTAGGATTACATTAGATACATAACATGGTGTATTCACTTGCTCCTTGGATGGTGCCATTTCACAACTTCTTCTGACTGTGCTGTGTTCATGGGTTTTAGGCAGTGAACAACATGGATGCTACAAAGAAGATGTGCTGTATTTATCACTCAAAGTGTTTATGCAGCACATTGATGGCTGTGTTGTGAATTTTTCATGTGAATTTTCCCGAATGCGAGATTATTTTTATGGCGACAGAACATGAACGTAGCACAAATGCCCTATCAAAAGTTATTAATGTCTCCGCCCCGTGATTGGGACCTGCTGCCATGCTACGCCCTTCCAACATGTTTCAACAAAATCCATGAAGCAATATTTCTGTAATCTTTGAGACAAATGTGTCAAATGGAAATAAAAACAAGTTCTTAACACTGTTTTCCTTTTTGTTTCTACAGCAACAGGGAGTGCGCATCTTTGTGATGTTGTATAAAGAGGTGGAGCTCGCCCTGGGCATCAACTCGGGCTACAGCAAGAGGACGCTCATGCACCTGCACCCCAACATCAAGGTAACTGAAGGATTATGGGTAGTTAAGGATGATGCAGTTAAAACAAGTTAATACACATTTGTTTCAACTTTGTGTGTGAATTCATTTGAGCTGTATTTCCCATGTTTTTGTCTTAGGTGATGCGTCATCCAGATCACGTCTCGTCCTCCGTCTATCTGTGGGCGCATCACGAGAAGATCGTTATCATTGACCAATCAGTGGCCTTCGTGGGCGGGATCGACCTGGCATATGGTCGCTGGGACGACAGAGAGCACCGGCTGACAGATGTCGGCAGCGTGACGCGATCTGTGGCGCTTGAGCAGGTTGAACACACAACTTTACACAACTAATTACATATCTACAGTCTGGAGGTATAGGCAATCAATGGTTAAAATATGAGAAGGAAGAGAGAGGAAGAAATTGAGAATTGCCCTCAAACTCACACAGTTGCACAGGGGTGGTGAAGAGGTTGCGTTGCATGTAACTCGTTGGTTTTGTATGTGCAAGCTATGAAAAGGTCTACAGGCACACACACATTGTCATATAAAACCACGCACATTGTCATTTATATAAAGGAAGACTATTTATTAGGTAATATAATTCAACAACACCACCATCTAGGGATGCAAGAAGAAATGGGCACCAGATCTGTATTGTAAAATGAGGCTTAAAACTAGATATCGACATACGACAGACATTTTGAAATGTTTTATTTAACCTATATTAAAGTTCCCCTATTATACTGTTTTTCATCAATATATCACAGGTCTTAGATATATACAAAACATGTCCCTGAAGTGTTTGGCTCCAAACACCAAACAGATCATTGCAGCATTACCCATAATCCCCTCTGTTTCAGCCCTGTTTCCAAAGTGCTGATTCTCTGTCTGTGACTTTAGATGAAAATAAGGAGCCCCTCCCCACGCCCCTCTGAGAGAGATTTGGTTTCAAAGAACTCACTGGTGCTCTAGGAGGAGATTCAGGTGATAAGATGGGGGGGGGGGTTTCCTTGGTTGGTGATTGGCTAATGGTCACACAAGCCAAAACATCGTAATGACATCATAAAGTGGCCAAAATCTGATCAGCTCATTTTCAGACAGGTTTTTATAGAAATGGATCAGGACAAAAAGAGAGGGGGTCTTTTTTCCAGAAACTCTCAGAATCTCTTTACACAGAGGGGACACATGTTGATGTAGAAAAGACATGAAAAAAGTGGATTTTGCACAATAGGTGACCTTTAAGAAATCTAAATGGTGGCAATATGGTGTGTTTTCACTTATATCAGTTATGGGCGTTTAATCAATTATCCAATCCCATAACTGAGTGGACTTTCAATGTTTTCTTCTTGCACCCAGGCTGGCTCCACCACCACTCCGTCCAAAAAGGGCGTGTCCTTCGTGGACGTCTCCAACTTCAACGGACGAGGCACACCGCCCAGCGACCCGGTGGACCTGCCGAAGCTGAAGGGGATCGGACGCAGCAGGAAGGCTCGCTTCAGTCTGTACAAACACCTGCACAAACACACACTGCAGCACGCAGACAGTGTGAGCAGCGTGGACAGCACCGGTGTGTGAGCATGAGAAGACACACAGAAAACATGAATCATTATGTTATGTGTTGTTGAATGAAAGGGACATTGTGTAAAGGATATAAAGGTGCTATATACAGTAAATGTAGGCCTATTACCATAATGTTTTCATTTTTTTTGGGTGTGTAGGGAGTGGCTCGGTGAAAAGCCTAAAGACTGGCGTTGGAGAGTTACAGGGCAGCACGCGCTTCTGGCATGGAAAAGACTACTGCAACTTCGTCTACAGGGACTGGATCCAGTTAGAGAAACCTTTTGATGGTCTGTTTCACACACACACACACACACACACACACACACACACACACACACACACACACATGAAAAACGCTAGCATACACTATAGTTAGGGCTTACTTTACATAATTGTACCCCTTCCCGCTGCCTCCGCTCATCAGAAGCCAACCTCCTATCCATCCCCACCCACATCAATCACCGGACCTGGGGGGACAGAGCCTTCTCCGTCGCTGCCCCCTCCCTCTGGAACTCACTCCCCCAACCCATCAGAGACTGCACTGACCTCACCACCTTCAAAAAACTCACCTCTTCAATCTGGCTTTTAATGTGTGATTGTTTTTGTATTATTTGACTTTAACTATATATTTATTTGCTATTCCTTTCTTTTCTTTTCACTATTAAAGCGTCTTTGAGCACCTGTAAAAGCGCTAACAAAATAAATCTATTATTATTATAATTGCTAAATCTAAAACTAATTTTTCATTCCCAATGCCCACCTTCATTTTAATCTTAGTCTTATTATTTTTCCTGTTTGACCTTTAGATTCAAGATTCAAGGCTTTTATTGTCATTCGTACAGAGCTGCAGTTTAGTTATGTCGATGAAAATCTTAGGTCACAGGCTCCTCCAACAGTGCAACACAATAAAACAGATAAAAGAGTGCAAGTTAATACAATAAAATAGAATAGAAGTAGTGCCATAAGAGTCTATATACAAGTGATACATCATTTGTATATTACGGTCTTATGGCCTGTGCAATAAAACTGTCCCTGAGTCTAGTGGACATGTAATGGAAACACATAGTGATTAGGAGAACTGACTACCGTAAAACACTGTTATTTCTTTCTGAGCATTTTTCTCCCATGTATCCCTCCATTTTATTCTACTATACGGTATCTTTGTATGTCCTTTATCTGTCTCACACACGTGTTTCTGCCTTCGCTCTCTGCAGACTTCATCGACAGGTACACCACTCCCAGAATGCCCTGGCATGACATCGCCTCGGTGGTTCACGGTAGAGCCGCGCGGGATGTGGCCAGGCACTTTATTCAGCGCTGGAACTTCACAAAGGTACCGAAACACACACACACACACACACACACACACACACACACACACACACACACACACACACACACTGGAGTTTCTTTGATTCTTTCTAAATCACCTTTAAGGACGGCTAGCCTTTTACCTTGAATGCCTGATTTGAATATTTCTAATGCTAATTGTAGCCATAAACATAGCATTTCGGAGCCAACTAGTGTATTTAACTGGGGGAAATCATGTTTGGATGACTCAAAACACATATACACTGACCTGGTGAACGCTTAGGAAACTGTCTGGCTGGGTGAGTGGAAGAAACACTTTAATCCTCACTCTCACACTTCTGCCTTTCCATTGCTTCATGTTTTCCCTCCTGTTCTCCTCTGTTTACTCGTTTCCATTCCTCCTCTTAACCCTTCCTCTGCCCATGTTCTCCAACTGTCTGCCCTACAGATCATGAAGCCAAAGTATCGCTCTCTGTCTTATCCGTTCCTGCTGCCCAAGTCTCACTCCACCGCCAACGACCTCCGATACCAAGTCCCTGGCTGCGTCAACGTCAAAGCGCAGGTAGGAGAACTGAACACACCAAGCGCCATTTTGACCTTTAACTGCACTCATAAAACACATGTTGTGGAAAGTGGGTTTTTTCCCTTCTTTATAATTATACAAAATTATAAGGTGAAGCAAAACCCACCCCAACTTTGAGCCAACCACTACTAGAAAATTACAGAGAAAAGCAAGAAGAGTTTAAACTCCCACTTTCCATCAGTTCTTTCCACAAACCAGCCTGCAAGCTCTGCTGGAGAACGATCAAAGTGAGTGAGTGTTAAAAAACTCTCCATGGGCCAAAAAGTTATATAACTACAAAGGTTTGCTCATGTGATACCCAGAGGTTTTTAGCCGAAAGGAACCGACCTTTGAGTGAAACGCTTGTCTAAAATAAGAAGCGCACAAGAACCCATTTCAACTCCATCATGTTTGGTTTTATCAGAAAATGTTCTTTTGTGTCGTTTTATAAATGTTTGTGTGTTTCATTCAAACTGTGTGACACCTTCTCACATTACAACTTCTCCATTTGTATTTACTATAGCCAGTGATAACACACACCAATTTTATAAATACCTCTTAATCATTTTGTAATATATATATTTGTTTTAATTATTAGATTTGTCGTAAAGTGAATTTCCTTACAGGACATATTTTTCACTTTTAATATGTTTGCCATGATTAGAGTTACAATTTAAAGAGGAGAAAATATTAAACAAATAGTTTTTTATACTGGTGTTTGTTATAACCTGACACTTTATGATATAATAATATATAGCTATATAATTTGATTGCTTAAATTTATTATTGTGATGCTTTGAACTATTTATAGTGTCAATTGGAATGATCCACATCTGTGCTCCCGGGTGTATCTGTGTGTTTTCTTCTTGTTCCTGCCTGTGTACATGACATAAGCTGCTGCTCATAACCAATTGCCCCTTGCGGGATTAATAACGTTGTTGATTGATTGATAAAGACACATTTATCCATACTATATCAGAGATGACCATTCACGAATATACAAATGTGTAGAATTGCTGCTTTAGATAGATAGATCTTTAATTTTGTCATTGTACAGGTACAACGAAATTACAATAAACTCAAGGTGCCAACACGCAACAACAAGACAATATAAAAGCAACAAGACACTATAAAAACAATACATGGGACTTAAAATAGACGTGATAGGGAATATGTGCATAAATAAATAATAAATTAAATTGTATTGCACGGAAGGCTTATATCATTTCAATATTAGCAGCGTTTAGTGCACATATGGCCCTGGGAAAAAAACTGAACTTGAGTCTGTTTCTCCGGGAAGACATTAATATGTCTGTTTCTGTGTGTTAGGTGTTGCGGTCCGCAGCAGATTGGTCGGCAGGTATCAAGTACCACGAGGAGTCCATCCACAGTGCCTACGTCCAGGTCATCGCTAAGAGCAAACACTACATCTACATCGAGGTAAACCAGCACTGAGGCCAGGATAGGAAAACACAAAATATGATTTGAAGTCGTAATGAGAGTTGAGCTCAATTCATCCGTGTGCTGTGGGTGAGCCAAACGACTCGCTGCACCCTCGCTGTGAGGGGGACCCAAGTTCCCATCAGCAAAAACACGTGGGTTTGCTGTCCTGGGTTTGCTGTCCTCAGGACGGCAGATAGCTTGCACATCTTCCGGCGCAGACTGAAAACTCATCTCTTTCGACTCCACTTCGAGCGATAGAATTATTAACAAAGCACTTTTATACTAATAAAGGACTGGATTACCTAAAGCCAGTTGAGTAGCACTTGAAATGTTTGGCTCTATGAAACCTGATGTACTTATATGATTCTGTTTTCTTCAAGGTTGTGTCTTCCTGGTCGAATGTACTTATTGTAAGTCGCTTTGGACAAAAGCGTCAGCTAAATGCAATGTAATGTAATGTAATGCTGTGTCACTGACTATCCCATTGTGTAATAATGTACTTTAATTAGGTTCATTGACCTTTCAGCATTATCACAGGTTTGTAAAAAACATTGAATAACTTTAGTTTTTACAATATGACATTAATACTAAATGGACAACGATATTCAAGATAGACTAAAATGTTGGATCTACATAACATAACACATCAACACTGCACTACTAGTACTGCAGAATCGAAAATTGAATGTGCTTCCTCGTGTCTATCTAAGTTGTACTTTTAGAAACAAACTATGAACTGTATTAAGGGTCTCTCTTTTGGTTTGTTTCTGTATATTTGATCTTCTCCTATCAGAACCAGTTCTTCATCAGCTGTGCCGACAACAGGACGGTCTACAACAAGATCGGAGACGCCATCATCGAGAGGATCCTCAGAGCGCACAAGTACTTCCCTTTTTCTTTTGGTTGTTTAGGTTGTACTTGTGATTAAAGGAAGGCGTTGAGACACGATTGGTCTCCTCTACTTCTGCTTCTCACGTTTATGTAACCGATGTGTGTTTGCTCTCAGGGAGGGTAAGAAGTACCGGGTGTATGTGGTCACCCCCCTGCTGCCTGGCTTTGAGGGGGACATCACCACCGGAGGAGGGAACGCCATCCAGGCTGTGATGCACTTCAACTACAGGTGGCACTCATGGCACTGAAATAAAACTAATTTTATATTAAAAGAAGAAGAGTGAGGGGAAATGAGAAAGCATATTTGGAAGTGTCTTTAGAAAGCTGTTGTATTTCTTTCAAGTTGTGAGTCTAGGATGTGAAATATTTTAATACTTTCTGATTATGTTTCAATCCGCCTCCTCAGAACCATGATCAGGGGAGAGTACTCCATCATCTCACAGCTGAAAAAGGAGAGTAAGTACAAAAATACATTTTAAATTAATCGTTTAGAAACCCAATATTAAAGTTAGAGTTGGAAAAGTGCAATTATTTTCTAATTTATCCTCATTTTCTCTCTTTTCCCTCCTCTCCTCTCCAGTGGACGACCATTGGATGAATTACATCTCCTTCGCTGGCCTGCGGACTCACGCTGAGCTGGAGGGACGCCTCGTCACAGAGCTCATTTACGTCCACAGCAAGATGCTCATCGCTGACGACAACACCGTCATCATCGGTCAGTCTTTCGTCTGCTCTCTCACTTTCTCACTTTTTTTCTTTTATGTTGTTCCACCAACTTCTATTCTCACTCTTGTCACTTTTCAAAGGTGATAAATCAAAAAAATCTGGCCTCGGTTGTATGTCTGTAACCAAGTGTGCAGTAACGAATGTGAACACAAACAGTGGCCGTTTCTCAATCGCGAGGATGCTGGCTTGGTAGTCGTGTACTTCCAAGTCACTTCCTTCAGATACGAAGCAAGTATACTTCCATGCCACGGCTTCGGAAAACGAAGAATAATGGAACAGTGTGCCACTCTCTCTAACGGTTTCAACATAAACTGTACCGAAAATAAATACCTCACGATGTCTATCTAATTATGAACTTGCTTTACTTTCACGGAACACTTTTTTGGTGATAACAAATTTAACAAAGTAACATATTTACCAACACATGTTCTACGCCACTACATACTTACATTTAAATGTGTGCTGCGTCGGTTCAGCCATTCTCCGCAAGGGTTTTTGAAATTGGTCCGTGCGCAAAGCATTGTGGGGATTTTAAGGACGCGAAGTCTACCCATGTGCAGCCTCGAAATTTCCCCCAAACCAAGGACGCGGACTCGGTGGAATTCCAAGTATGCTGGAGATTGGAACAGTCCTTCGGCGGCACTCGATGACGTAGAATCCTTGAAATATTGGCTTGGAAGCCAGTATCCTTGAGATTGAGAAACGGCCAGTGACTGCTGTAGCATAGCTCTGCTGCGCCCTCTGGTGGCTGATAAGGCGCAGCACTTCAACTCAAAAAGGATTGAAATATGCTCTCTCTTGCACTCGTTTTTTATTTTACTATAGCTTTTACTCTCTAAAATGCTTATTCTGACAATATTGTTAATGTAAGTCTTATAAAGGTCTATTGGTTTATAGAACCATAACATTATTGCTATTTGAAGCAAGATGATGTCGTATTGCTACTAGTCAGATAATATTCAGTTTCTTGTTCTGTTCGATTGTTTCAGGTTCTGCCAACATCAACGACAGAAGCATGCTGGGTAAACGTGACAGCGAGGTGGCGGTGATTATCGAGGACTCTGAAAAGGTCCCTTCGATGATGGATGGACAGGAGTACGAAGCTGGACCCTACGCACTGCAGCTGCGCCTCGAATGCTTCAGGTGTGTGTGTGATTGAGACAGAGTTGTGTTTAAGGAGCACTTTATCATTTAGTGGAACATTATACAAAGTTATGTTTCAATTCTAAAGGCTTACTAGATGTATCTTGCCATCCATATTTCCTCAAAATCACTTAGAAATCTCTTACGAGTAATAAAGAATGCTCTGTTTACATAATGTATCTTCTCTTTTGAACAGGACTATCCTTGGAGGTCACACTGACACCAGTATCGACCTGTCTGACCCGATCAGCGAGCGCTTCTATAAGGAGGTGTGGATGACCACGGCTGGCCGCAACGCCACAATCTATGAGAAGGTACGGGGATACATGATGGTTTGGGAGGGGACATTATAAGTCATTAGCCTGAGGAGCTAGATGGTGCTTTTTAAAATAGCTGTTACTTAAACATCATTATCAAATGTCACCTATCTAAGAAAAACATGTATAACAAGTTTAGGATTCATTCAATATTAAGGCACAAGGTGAAGTGGGGATCATTCTAGTATATCCAATCACCATAAATATGTGCCACTAGTGGAGAGCCTGACTGTTGTTGACTTAGGCCCAATCCCAAACCACGCCCTACACCCTACCCCTACACACTCCCCCTCCGTGACGGAGTGAACTCCGTGGAGTGACACTCGCAGCTCAACGAGGCTCCCTCCTGTCAGATGGAGGGAGTAAATACAGCAGCAAGCTTTGGGACGGCCTCCCCTCTCTCCGGCAGAAACAGGAAATGCCGTAACTGTATGTAACAACGGTTTCAAATCTGCATCTCTTAGACAAAAAATTGAAATGAATAACTAAAATAAAACTCCAAACGTCTTTAATTGTGTTTTTGTTTTTTGTAAAGCTCTTTTAGTTTTAAACCTGATGTTTATAAGCTTCTTAATTTTTGCAACGGTCTGTAAATATACACAACTTTATAATAAAATGCACACATTTACCTTTTTCTAGACTAAACACAGGTACAATCCGAAGTTAAAAACATATGAGGTCATCATGAGGTTGTTAACATCGCAGTTTATCAGTGGGTGTTTGCTGGAACTACTTGTTAACAGCATGTTTCCTGGCGGACACACACAGCGTTGAGTCCGGTCAGGTAGAGACCGGTCTCCAGTCAGCACCGCTGCAGACTCGCCGTTTGATTGCTTGGTAGCCCACTCCCCCTCCACACTCGTTGGTTTGGAACAGCACTTAATGTGGCGGACCCTCCGCGCGAACAAGCAGTGTGTAGGGTGTAGGGTGTAGGGTGTAGGGTGTAGGGTGTAGGGCGTAGGGCGTAGGGCGTAGGGCGTAGGGCGTAGGGCGTAGGGCGTAGGGCATAGGGCGTAGTTTGGGATTGGGCCTCTATCACAATGCTTTATCCTCGGGCCATTTCACAGTCAGTTTTTCCACCCCGAAAAGTAATTGGGATTTTTTCTTAGCAACCTGTTAGTGGGCGGTCAACATGTCGAATTGTCCTTGGGTACTTAACTCCGAATTGTCATTGAAGTATATGTAAGGTGTTTCTTTGGACTAAAGCATCAGCTAAATGCCATGTATTGTAACCTTGAATATGTGTACTATATACCAAGTTACTCTATCCAACAGATGGTGATATATTTCCCATGCTGTGGACTAACATTGAGCTGCAAGAAGTGGTTTATAACTAGTGTTTAAGTTCAAGTCATCAGTATGTAAACAGTACATGTGTGTATGTTTTTCTGCAGGTGTTCCGATCCCTTCCTTCCTCCCTGGTGAGGAACATGTCTGAGCTGGAGCAGTACCAGGCCACGCCGGGTTTGGCCCAGTCCGACCCGGCCCGCGCTCAGGAGGAACTGCGCAAAATCCGAGGCTTCCTGGTCCAGTTTCCTCTGGACTTCCTGTCTGAGCAGAACCTCATGCCCTCAGTTGGAACCAAGGAGGCCATGGTCCCAACGGAGATCTGGACATAAAGGATGCCAGACACGTACACATCAGAGTTGAACTTTCTGAGCATCTTGAGTGAAGTATCAGGATCGTCTTCGAATTTGTAACGTTGGATTATTGCAGAGACCGTCTTTAATCCAGAGATGAGCGAGTCTTCTGGATTGACATGACTGCCGGGCATTGACAAATCCCTCAAGCCTGTTTCTACTGAAAATCACTAAACTGTAGTCACAACTTTTTGGGTAAGCATTAACTCGTTTGGGATGTATGAAGAAGTGAACGATATCGCACCTGAGGACAATATTTATGACTGCATTGAAGCTGTGGAGATGAATAACAGGCACATGAACTCTGGTTTTAGTGAATCAACTCAACTCTGCCCACGTTTCCCTTTTGGACTGGATTTCTAAGGTATGAGGGTGAGGCAAGAGCAAGTTTTTGACAATGACGCTAATAAATATTCAGTTCTAGTTTAAAGTAATCGCAAAATACACCGAGATGGTGATGCATGTGACTTCCTGAGTTTGTGGTCTGTTCTTGTAAGGTGCATCAGCGCTACGTACACCGGTTTATGAGCTCACAGAGGACTGATGAGTTTCAAAGTCTGTTTTCTCAGATGTGTCTTGATGGTTATTTTCTGTAAAACAAATCCAAAACGTGATCACTTTTTCCTGTGCAGTACATGGTTCTAACTATGCTTGAGTCTTGTTAACTGAATTCTAAAATGCATATACCAATCACATCTCTGAAAAACATTATATTTCCTGTCGTCAGTGCTTAGTGACAGATAACCACTAGACATGATGAGGTCTGAACTGTACTGCTGAAATCAGAGGGAGCTGTGTTGATCTGAAAAAGGGACAACATCTAATTCAACTCAGTTACAACACAATGTGTTCAGAGGCTGTATCAGTGGTACATTTCAGAGGCTGGATGGGACAATCGGGTCATCATTTCAAAGTAGTCATTTCCTCTTTGCTCAACAGATGGTGCTATTTTCTTAAAAATGTACGGCGGTCTAATATGGGCCTTTATATTCCTCATGCCACTTCTCTCAGTCTTATATACAGTGTTTGAACAATTTAGACAATGATTATTATAGCATGCAACCCATGCCGAGATAGCGTTTACGTTTCCAGTTTCCTGGCAGTTCCAGTGGTTTTCTTGATGAAGATTTTTGCTCAGCGTCAAAATAAAATCTTGTTTTTTTTAAATGTATCACAGCCTGTATTGGTCAAAGAGAAGGGACTCTGACTTACAGCACAATATGAAGCAAATGTAATTTGTATAGACTAAATGTGACGCGAAAGAACCACTCCTTTAGAACCCAGCTGAACTGGATTAGTTAACGATATTTAGGTTATGAATCACAGAGTTGTCAGAGGAGGATTCCTGTAAATCAAACCATCAACGGCTAATTTGGCATCAATAGGCCTTTGTATATGACTTTCCGCCTAAGTCACGCACACAGCATCAGAATCCTTGACACTTATTCAACAGAAGAAGACAATAACTTTGATGGAGGGGATCCATATATTGTTAAATGGGACCAGGGAATTGATGGATGTAAGCTGAAGTGGGTGAAAACATCCCAGCCTCTGAACTGATTTCAACATATTGTTTACCCATGCTGGATTTATCATTGCATTATCCATGGAAAATTGATGTATTTTCTATGTATGGCATATGGATGGTTGTGACTTCATATTTCTTTATCATAACCATCCGCTATCTGTACCCCTTGAGCTCAATTCAGCTGATCTTGCTTCCACTGTTTATGTATCGTACCTTTTTTCTACATTTGAAACCTTTTTCTAATTTGTGTCTGTTCATGTAACACAGTGTAATTCATCATTTAAGTGGCTAACAAATAAAAATATATTTGGAAATGTTTCTTTCAGTTAACTAAGTTAATATAAGAACTGTATTCATCTTTCTTTATTGAATATTTACACTGTAATCGAAGGATTATTTATTACAGATATCTTAGGTGTCTTTCTTTCTTTTTTCAGATATCTCTCAGAGGGGCGTGGGGAGGGGCTCCTTATTTTCATCTAAAGTAACAGACAGAGAATCAGCACTTTTGAAACAGGGCTGAAACAGAGGGGATTATGGGTAATGCTGCAATGATCTGTTTGGTGTTTGGAGCCGAACACTTCAGAGACATGTTTGTATCTGAGTCCTGTGATATATTGATGAAAAACAGTATAATAGGAGACCTTTTAAGATGTACAAATATAAAAAGTAATGGAGTAAATCAACCTTAATTGCCATGCGAACAAAATAAACGTTTGAACCAGCAAGAACCTGCTCATCCTAAATGTATCTCACAGTCAGTGCAAACTCTTGGGTGTAATAATCAGGTGGTTTACCTTAGGGGGTTTTATTGTTTTCCCAGTGTTGTGAATCCTCAGGATGGAGGTTTAATGTGCAACCAGGAAATGTAACTGTTAATGAGAATTAAATATTAAAGTATGTGAATACAAAGAAGTGGAAGAGATATTCCTTGGAAACGGACGGACTCGCCCTACATGAGGCTTTCAGTCAAACCCATTGAATGTATGTTGGCCAACTGTGCGCACTCAGGCCTCTCCCGTCGGGACTGTTAATAAAGCTTACGGGACAATGAGGATTTCTAACGAATCCAGCAGGTTTCCTGGCAGGTCTAGTTTTGATTTGATTAAGCATTTTACCCAGCGACAACATATAATCCCCTTCTTTGTAATGTAGCGGTCTGTATCCGTCAAGCTTTTTAAAAATAATTTTGTAATGGTATTTGGCATTTTTTGTAATTTTTGTAGGGAACTTGTGTTTTTTATTTCGAACACTTACCACAATATCTTGTTAGGTTAGCAACTTCCTCTAAATGTGATGATGCACCTTAAGACATCCGCTCAGCTTAGTTATTCTGTGTTTTGTTCTAAAAAATAACTGGTTAATGATCTTCACTAAGGTTATGAAATTATAATGTACGGCCTTGGAGATGCCAGAAAAATAATTCTAACGACATTTCAAGTTTCATTTAGCAGGATTCCTGTATTCGCAAGAATGAGCCTTTGATTGCATCTTGATGACTACGTAACACACCCAACATGAGAATGGACTTATTCAGCAGACTCACTTAATTGTTTATGATCACCGCCTTTGTTTCATCAGACTAAACGTTTTGGTTTGCAAATTGTTCTGATTTGGATATCAAAGTGTTGGATACCCTTGTTTTATCATTTCGTTATCTTTTCAATAGGAGTCATATAAAATGTAGGAAGACTTTTTTCTGCAGTTGGAAGTATTTCTGAATTGAGCCTGTTCATGTAACACATTTTCTTTTGCAAAGTTAATGTCAGAATGTCAATCTTTTTTCAGTTTTCTCAACTGTGTATTTTCATTGTAGTGTATGGAATCTTTTTTTTTGAAATATTAACTCGCGAATGTTGAGTTAATATTGTTGTGCTGCTTTTTTTTATTATCAGATAGTCAAGGTGAGTCATTTCATTTCATTTCAAACCTTTATTTAACCAGATTGGTCCTATTGAGATCATAGATCTCTTTTTCAAGGGAGACCTGGAGCATATAGGTTCCACATGAAACATAAAACAATAAAGGACTTATACATTATATTTACAGGATACATTTACATAGTTATAGACATTTACAAGTGCCCATAGTATCAACAAGCATTTAATTTAGCCTAGCTTTAAAAACATGCAGAGGAATGAGATTGCTCAGTTTCAATTCTTGCTGAAGACTGTTCCAAGCAAGTGGAGCTGCGCACATAAAAGCTGTCTTACCTAAGACAGTCCTTGCTCTTGGCACATCTAACAATACTACATCATGCGATCTCAGACAATAGCTGCTTGCAACTCTCTGTGTTATCAGAGAGCAGATATAATATGGGAGTTTACCCAAAAAAGCTTTATAAATAAACGTGTACCAATGACTGAGCCTCTTTACAGTAAGTGATGGCAGACCTGCTTTGGCATACAGGGTACAGTGATGAGTAAGTGCTTTACAATTAGTGACAAATCTCAGTGAGTAAAGGTTTACAAATTATATTTAAAACTAAGCGTGTCGCTGCTCATTCAAGGTTGAAATAAACGTTTCCTCCCAAATGTTAAATGTAACGCAGGTGATCAGATGTTTTGCCAAGTATTATAAATCTACTTTATTTGTCTGTTGACAAAACTCCAACTTTATGAAAGTGGAATTGCTGGAGTATTTATTTGTATTTATTAAGTGCAAGATACACCTGGAATCAAATGTAATAGCCTCACAATATCCTTTCAAATGACTTCTTTTTGTCTGTGTCAGTGTGTTTCCTCATTCTTAATGTTAGATCATGTCCATCACAATTTGTGTCATTGTGTTATGTCCCTTTTTCATTGGTATTTTCACATTTATCTTGTAAGATATGTTTGTTGTTTTTACATTGCTTTTACATTGTCAATTGTGTTTGTTGATTTGTGAAGCCCTCTGAGACAAATATGATTTGTGATATTGGGCTATATAAATAAACTTGATTTGAGTTTAATTGAATCATGTTTGTGGTTGTACTGAATTGCATAATATGCTGAAGTGCTGTTGTTATTTTACACACAATAAAATAATAAAATAAATATATAGGCCTATATTAAAAAGCGAAATATATATCAAAATACAAAATAAATGGAGACTTGTCAGTGAGTCAGTTTCAAATTCAAATTCAAAACCTTTATTTATCCAGGTAAAATCCCATTGAGATCAATGATCTCTTTTTCAAGGGAGACCTGCAGCAGTAGGTTCCACAAGAAGACATACAAACATAAACAACAGAACAACCTGCTTAACCTGCCTAGCATATGATTGACAATATTCAAATGAGCAAATAGCTTCTTATGTCAATAATTATGAAGTTTATACGATGTTTTTGAAAGAAGCAACCACGCAAGTAAATTAACTCAGTTAAGTTCTCAGGAAACACCACAGAGAAATACCAGAGGCTCAATTAATTCTCTGGAAACCTGAGAGCACAACAATGGCTCATGAATCCTTTCCCATAACTCGGTGACAAGTGATGAATTACACAGAATATTATATAAGATGCCAAATAACACTCAGCACGACAGACATTCTTTCACTTTTGTTCTATTCATGTCTATATATTTACCAGGTTTTGACACCCTCAACTAGCTAATCTGGTCCCTCAGTGCATTGCTTTTCTTTTGTGTTACATTTAGTGGATCCTAAAGTACATTGTTTTCTACTCGTACAGATTGCTATTCAGCACGTGAAAACAGTTGTATTATGTCTTGTTTGGCTCTGAAGGGTTTTCCAAAGGGGAGTAGTACAAATTAATAACATAAAAAGCAATGTTCAAGACAACCACACAGTGCCTCAAATTGTACTTAAAAACAACACTTGAGTAAATCTATCTTATAATAGTGAAACACTTAATTGCTGGATTTCCCATTCAAGACTCAATCAAATTTAGTGTGCAGGAAGGACACAATACCAGGTGACCTGAATTCAAAGGCAATAGTCCTACAATACATTTAATTATAACTTAATTTAAATCTAAAAAGTTATAGTCAAATATTTTGTAATTGTAGTACATGATATTCTGAAGTCTTGTTATTTGGTCCAGCCTTAATTGCAGTTTGTTGAACAAAAAGGCAGGGTATATAACTTGTAGTATAGAAGTATATAAATGTAATTAATTTTGTTTTATTTGTTTCTCAGTGAAATAGAGATGACTAAAAACAAATCTTTATTTCTTACGTGTGCTTGAAAAACTATTTGACAAAGACGTCCTCATGTCTTTGAATAACAACACACAGGGTGACATCATGCATTATTTAATAAAACGCTGCTGCTCTTTAGTCCGCATGTATGTACTATGAGGGTCATCGAAAAGAAAAAAAGAAAAAGTTTGGGAGTCCCTTCAGCCTCAGCAGACCCCGCCCAGTAACAGGCGTGGTTTGCCGGGGCAGTAGGCAGCGCTTCCCCCCCTCCTCCACACTCACTCGCTGTCACAGTGGCAGTTGGAGGACGAGCAGCACCAGCAGCAGTAATCCACTTTCCACGGCGCTTCACATTTCTCTGTTCCGTCTACATCCCGCAGACATGGACCTGGAGGTGCTCATGCACCCGGCGCTCTCGCTTCCCATCCTCCCCGTGTTTGCGCTCTAGCTGTGCGCTCCCGCTGCTGACCACAAGGAGACTGTTATTATTTGTCCGTGTAGCAGAGAGGGGACCGACGGTAGAGCCGCAACCAGGGACTCAAACCATCGTGACAGCAAAGGCCGTTTCAGGATATCAGGCGACTGAGAGCGGCTCGCTGTGTCCTCCATCATGGCGACTGACTCTCCAGCTCGGAGCCTGGACGAAATCGACCTGTCCGCTTTGAGGGTATGTGACATTTTTACATCTTTCAAATACAGCTTCATGTGAGAGGAACTGGCGTGTGTGCGTGCGCGTTTCTCCTTCCCTTGAACCTGACGGTGTTCCCTGAATAGCAACCGGCAGGATGCGGATGTGTTGGAGCCAGGCCGCCACAATGTGCCAAACTATACATTTTATTATATTTAAACAACATTAACAAATGTAACAGCTGCCTCGTTCACCTGAAGCCTTACCTTTATTCAAGCCAGCAGCAGGAAGGTGGATGGTGTGTGTGGTGGAGGTTGTAGCTGGGTTTCTGCTGACCTGGATAGTGTTTTTTTCTCTCTCTAGCCCAGGCTATTATAGGCCCATCAGCTTTGATTCAGAGTCAGACAGCAGTGAAATGTAACCTACTTCTCCCACACACTGCTTGGATTGTGTGTTAAAGAATTAGACATGAACGGTTCCTTGTTTTCATCCCACATTTGTATTAATCCAACCCCTCTTCTTACTCCTTTTTTTGGCAAATGAGTTCCCCTGCTGTTTTGGAGCTATAGTACTCTTGTGCCAACCTGTAGTCAGTGCAGCCTGCTCTCCTCCATCAAAGCTTAATCTCTGTATGCTGCAATAGCCAGTTCTTTTGTTCATCCGGTGTGTGCTGCAAACCACAAAACACACTCACAAACAGCCTCCTGTCCTGGTACCCATGTTTTCGCTTCGCTGAGCACGGTGTGTGTTATTCTGAGTGTGTATGGATGTCTGCCAGGCTGCACACAAGTAAGGGATGCTGCACACAAGAAAAAAGGGCTCCAGCTGAAGACCTGTTTGCTGCTCTGAGAAATGAAACCACATCACACACTCAATGCAGTTGTTGTCTGCCTGCCCGTATTTACCTTCTTTATTATGCCCACATGTTTCATTGAATGCCTTTTATTCTGTCTGTCTCCTCTCTGTTCATGTCTGTTTCTGCCTAAGTTACAACTGCTCGTCCATCTACCTGCATGCTGTTCCTCCTTTATTTTTTTATTCATGTCCTCGCCGTTTTTCCAGCATCTTGTTCGTCTGACTGACTGAATGCACCCCCCTGTCTATCTGCCAGCCGCCCCTGTCTCTTAGCATTATCTTTCGTTGCCCACCTCTCTGCCATGCCTGCTTGAAGAAGAGTAATGTTCACAGGGAAGGCGAATGAAATGTTCATAACAAATGCCACTTTTTGGGTTAGCACCTGCACTATGTTGCATGTTTTCACCGCTGTAGGGATTGTAGATTTGGAGGAAGAATATAAAAGGAGAGGAAGAGAAAGAATGAGACAGACAGAGGAATGAGGAAGAGATGGGAAGTGTCTGTGCATTGGGAGTCAGACCATGCTTGTCTCTCAGAGGCGTGATGTCATGTCCCTCACTCTGACTCAGGCAGCTACAAGGACACATATAAATGCTCCCATTTGTGTGAACATCACAGGGTCATCTATTTGTGTATTTATCCGAGTTGTCTATTTGTACCCTTTTGCCTGTATAAATGTGTACCTGGCTCCTAAGGAATAGTGTATTTCTCTTTCTAAGATCATCTTCAGTCCTGAGGCGAGAGATTTTCCTCAGATCGAAATGTTGCCTTGAAAAGAGAAAAAGAGAAATACCCTTTTTATCTGTAGTCTCATGGTGTGTGCAGACATGCGTCCTGCCGCGGTTAGGTATTTTTTTGCTTTTTGAGAAGCTTTATCTGGATGTGCGCACTCACTGTTCTGATGTTTGTGTCTATTACCAGAATGAGAAAGATCTTAACACTTTGTGTGACCGACATGACACCCTTCTGTTCTGCCATAGAATAAGATTTGTTTTAATAATAAGACCTACGTAAAGTAAAGTAACCTCTAAAACCCCCGGTTTGCTTATAGGTTACCTTGTTTTAAACACTTCCTATACAGCAAGGCTTTGTGGTAACCCAAAAAACCTTAATTTTGGTTTGAATATTCCCCTTAGTGTAAACACCACACAGCTTCAGTCAAGTGTTGGAGCAAACGGAACCAATCATTTTCCCAACGCAGCGAAAGAGAAGTCAAAAGAGTCCACGTTGAAAGGGCATGCCAGTGTTAACATGTACCTGGAGCACAGAAATGCATTTTTGCCTCCTCTGTAGAAACGTTGAAGTTGATTAGTGAAGGTCACTTTTTCGTGAAAACTATTAATCACTGAACCAACGGGAGATTTTCACATCACACAGCCTTTTCGATCTTTCTCCACATTTGTCTTTATCTCAACTTCTGTTTCCATTCGTCACGTTTTTCCATCTTCCCATCACATATTATTAACCCCCACACACACACACGCACACATGCATGCACGCACGCACACACACACACACACACACACACACACACACACACACACACACACACACACACACACACACACACCATGTATACATCACTTCAGGGGACATTACATTGACTTACATGCATTTCCTGGAGACTTATCCTTACCTTAACCATAACCAACACATGCCTAACCCTAATCCTAACCCTAACCCTAACCAAGTATTCACCCTAAAATGAATGATCCCCCTCATGGGGACCTCCAATTTGTCCCGATAAGGGAGGCGAGTCCCCACACGTGACTGTGTAAACAGATTTAGGTCCCCACAAGTATAGTAATGCTAGGCCACACACACATACACACACACACACACACACACACACACACACACACAGTCTCAGATGAGTGTACAGTCAACCACTGGACTGGCTAGACAGGAAGTAGGTCAGCTGGCGAGGTGGGGAGGGAGGGGGGGGTGATTATAATACTAGCGTTGGTGATAGTGGGGGGGATTGTTTTTGTCGGTCCATAAAGGGGGGGGGAGGGGGGTCAGGGTGCAGAGTTAGCTCCTGCACTAGGTCGTTCTTAGGCCCACTGACCAAAGATTCAAGGCTTTATTCTTAAAATAAGCCCCATGGTCCTCCAACAATGCAACATAAATATATAAATGACATAAAACAATTAGACAGATTAAAAAAAAAACTATAAAAATGGAAGAAGAAACAGAGTAGAAGATAATGTTGCAAGGATTGAGCAAAAACACACACACACTGATGTAAAAAGACAGACAGAATTGAGTGGGAAGTAGAGAAGAGAGAGAAGTGGCTTTTTATGTTTGCTGTCTCGGCACTTTTCCCTTTTTCTCTTTGTCTCCCTCTCTCACTCTCTTTTCTTGCGCCTCATCGGCTCCCTGCAACCTTTTCTGGTGTCGTGCATCAACCCCTGCACCTGTACAGATGCGGCAGGTTTCACTCCAGTGGGAAAGGCCAGGGTGAAAGGCACACACAGAAATGTCCCCGCTGTTGAGCGTGACTCACAATGACAGGAAAAAAGCCAGAAGAGGTCGATACTCTGTGGTGTTGATACAGACTGTGGTTTTTATGTAAAGCGTTACTCACACGTGCTCACAGTCATAGGTCAGAGACGTCAGCAGCACAGGGTCATCCAGTCAGCTGATGAGAGCAACAGATGGGAAACCAGCAGGAAGTGTAGACACACACACACACACACACACACACACACACACACACACACACTGGCAATACTGAAGTGAGCTGGGACTCAGGTGGGCGCTCTGAGATGAAAGCGAGAGCAGGTGAGGATGAAGGGATATGGACACGGTAAGAGAAAAAGACGCAGAGGGATAGTGGGCCCGTGATGGATTCACTGAAATGGGACGTGTGAAGATGATTTGAGCTTAGAGAGATTTAGAAAGAAAGTGGGGTAGAAATGCAGAGAGAAGAAGAAAGTGCTGTGCTCGGGATAAAAGGTGGAGATGTGACCAGTGACTAAAGTAGTCCGAAGCAAAGACCCCTCTCCAGATCTCCTCCCTCCCTCCCTCCCTCTCCATTCCCGTTGCCCAGTAAGGCCGCATTCCTCGGCCCCTCACCATGGCCGCCATAGTAACGGGGCCACAGCAGTGCCCAAGGCTTACACAGAGCTTATTCATGAATAGTCTATATACTGTATGGCAGTCTGTCGCTGAGAAATGCCCCTCTCCCCTCCCACCCTCCTCTCTACTCTGCCAGCCTGCTTCTAGTTGACCTATTTCCCCCTCCAAGTCACTGATGGAGCCACAACCAATCTTTAATTCTCTGCTACGCCCTTACACAAGCACTTAGATGTCAGACCTGCAAAGAATCTGCCAAATGATATCAGTAGTCGATGTCATTTTCATGTAAGTGTCATTTTGATACCAGATGATTTAGGAAATTAGTGATTCAGTCAATGCCAAATCCTGCAGAGACTTGTTATGTTCAACTCCTTCTCACAGGAGGTGATTTAGTTTAGGTAGTAATTCTAAGCACAGTTTCTGCCGATAAATTACATTTAAAGAAATAGACCTTAGAGGGTACAGTAACATAAACCCTGTATGATTTCTAAGTGCAAAAACAATGCGAAGACAAGGCCAAACTTACATTTTTTTATAATAAAACGTTTCAGCATATTTAGGAGGCATTTACTGATACATTAAGGGAGTGTGCACAAGACCACTCTCCCTAACTCATGCTATCTTCCCTTTCCCTTCCTGTTTAACACATAAAGTACACACTGAAACTCAATCTGAAGTGCTTAAAGGAATCACATGCATGTAAACAAGTCCATAGCAGGAGCTGAATCCCTCCGTAGTGTCTGAAATACACGGTGCAGGGCAGGAAGGCAGGAAAGATGGATTGGAATGACAGAAGGAGAGAGCGGGCAGAAATTGAGAAGAAAAGATGAATGATGAGGGGATGGAGGGATGACAGGAAGAGGTGTGAGATGGCAAGCTGGCAGAGACGGATGGGAGGCGGGGATGGGTTCATTAACATCGCAGAACTAACTCTGCGGCGCGGATCATCTTTGGCGGGCTGTAAATCTGTGATTAAGAGTTGACTCGTGTTAATGTACTGTCCATGTCTGGGTGAGACCTACTGGGAATTAGGCTACAACAGTGTAGAAGCAAGCAGTGGTGAGCCCTGTTGTTAAGTGTAAGTGGTTTTATAAGATGCAGACCCAGCCCCAGCATGACTCCTATCATCCTCTTAGGGTCTCTAATTCAATCCATCTCACTTCTCTGTAATTCACTTTCTAAAGACACTAGCTGCACTCACCTGGGAGCTGCCTAGTGCGTCGAACCCCTTACTTTATATATATACGCAGAAGGCCTGCAAGATCTGGAAAAGGAGCAGCCAGGTTGATTGTAAAAGAACACTTTTCCACCTTGGGTGTCACAAAGTTGGGCATTTCACTGCATCAAGATAAGAGTTGGCAAACATTTGAACATCCACCAGACAGTGCCAATACTCAAACATTAGCCGTGCAGCCAAGCTTTGTGTTACCATAGAAAACCTTCATCTGAACATATGTCTATTTGATGACATTTTGCAGCCATCAAAAACATGGAGTCTTCCCTTTAAATATTCCCCTCAGTGTAAAACTCCCGTAGCTTCAGTCAAGAGTTGGATCAAACAGAAGAGATGATTTTAAAACCGTTGAAGAGAAGTTAAAGGGTACAAGTTGATGTGAATGGATTTAAGATGTTTTGTCAGTGTATGTGGGGGGGTCGGTCGAATAATCGAAATGTGTTTTCTCTCCTCCTTAAAGACCACATTTCAAGGGGAATATTGAACGTTACAACAACAAGGAAGACTTATCTAGATTCTTGACTACCACTGAGTTTCTAAGGAAAGCTTAATCTCCTCAACATGTCTAGACAGGACCTATTTACAATACACATCCTTTGCCTCTATCTTTCTCCTCATCAGTCCCTTAATCTCTTCATCTCTCCTTTTGTTCCTGTCCTCCACTTTTGTTCCTGTTCAGTTTTCACTCTCCTTTAACTCTGTTTTGCTCTCCACTTACATCTGAGGGAAATGTCTTCTAAAGTAGGGCTGCTCGATTATGGCAAAAATCATAATCTCGATTATTTGGGTCAATAATTGTAATTGCGATTATTAAATGCGATTATTCATTGACTTTGAAAACATCCATTTATTGGAGAAGACAGTATGTTTTTAACAGTTGATTACCCTTAAGTATAATTCAACTGAAAAACCAAAAAAATATATATTTAAAAAAATAAAGTAATAATAATAATTTTAAAAAAAATCGTTTTATTTCGATTACGTTGTTTTCGTAATCGTTGCAAGCCATAATCGTAATCGCGATTAAAATACGATTCATTGAGCAGCCCTATTCTAAAGGCTACATATGTTTACCAGATAGTCGCTAACTTTGTGGGTTTTCTGTCTGTTTAAGCAGTGGAAATGTTTGACACCTGCTGTTTTTGGAAATTAGTGATATAGTCTATGGCAAATCCAGCAAATACTTGTTGTGTTAAACATTCAGGTTGAGGATATATTTTCCCAGTAATATTCTCTCACACACACCCTAACCCTGCTATTTGACGACAATAAATCAAAACACTAAAATTGCAGGCCATCAATCAATGCTAAAATGCTCTACAAGTGTCTCCTGTTACATTACGCGTCATATCACATGTAGGAATGTAAGCCTTGTTATTATAAAATTGTCCATTAGTGCTGTATAATGTTAATGATAGCTTTCTAGTACAATTCACATCACTTTTTACCAAACCCCATGTGTCTGGGATCTAAGTATGCTTCATAAAAGTTGAAGTATAAATAGAAATGTTTATCTCGGGTCAGGCTGATAGTCATAACTTTGGAAAATTCAGTAATAAATCTTGCGGGAATGAAAACAATCAAGAGAATACTTATCAGCTTTTCTAAAGCCAGTTGAGTAGCACTTGAAATGTTTTTGTTCTATGAAACCTGATGTACTTTTATGATTCTGTTTTCTTCAAGTTGTATTTTGTTGGACGAACGCACTTATTGTAAGTCGCTTTGGATAAAAGCGTCAGCTAAATGCAATGTAATGTAATGTAATGTAATCAGCTTATGAAAGGATATATATAGTTGGCAGTATCAGTTATATATAAATGTTAAATATAAGTCTGAAGTGTCATTTTGTTTTTAATGGGTGCCATATGTTTTGCGATTCATGTACTTTGAGTTGTTCCACTGGGTAAATATACAAGCTCTCTACCTGTTTACATGTTATATCCTCCTCTGTCACATGTGGATATTGCTTCGGGGTATTTGAGTCACACTGTCGATGAAATGGTGTAACTGATAAGAGAAACCAGATCAGTTAGACATCTCATGCCAAGGCCAAACAACTGTAATCTTCTGGCAGTAAAATGTCCTTTGATCTGCACGTAACACTAACAGCCTGCTCTCAAGAACACTTGCCCTTTATATCCATTAGCTTTCAATAATTACATTTGACCTGATGCAGGAAATCCAATGTAAAGTGTTTCAGGAGAATCCCTTCAGTGGTTAACAGTTGTGTGGTTTTACTCATGAAGTGTTTGTCCTTCAGTCATTTGATTCTGAGAGGTTATCTGAGAAGTGTGATTCACAACGAGGACAGAGATGCTCTGTCTAGTCTAGAAAGTTTAGGGTTGATATCAAGTGCATCTGACAGAAAGTGACAGTCGATTAATTATTTAGATGAACCACTCAGCTCCTTCAGCAAGTAATTACCTCAACACGACAGCAACGCTGGTATTGTTTACGCCTTGTGAGTCTGCGAGTGTCATCGTGCCACAATGTGAACGCTGAGAGACGCACTTTAGCAGGAACTACCACAGAAGCGCTTTTGATCACTATCCCGGAAGTTGAAGCATCGCAGTCTTTTTTAAGATGCAGTCATGAAACTTTATGGATGTCTACTTGATAACATATCAAAGGCAGAGTATTAACGTGGGTGTGGTCTGAGCAAAGGCGATGGACGTGCTGAGGTAGGAAGGTGAAAAGGGGGCTGCTGGGCGCTCCGGGGGCTTTACGTTAATTTTGTGTTGTGGCTGGTGTGATCCCATGTGTAGTTTCTAGCTAAAGCCATTTTAAATAACCATCAGTCATTTCTTTTTATGGCATGCTTCCACAGCGAAAGGAGAATACAAAAACGGAGAGAGGTACCAATGAATAAAGTCAATTGGGCCATGTTTACCAACAGACAAACGACATAAACTTGTTTACACAACACTTTTGCAGTATATTCCTCTACTCAAGTCTCATTTCACATCAGAGGATGCTAAATACTAACACCCACAATTTTGCTAGGTTGCTAGCAAAATGCTAGGTTTAAGTGTGACTTAATAAGGTAACGCTATTTAAATTCATGGACTCCTTTTCACTGACTCAAAGCTTAAATAGGTCAAAATGACCCACAACCTGATGGCAGTATTGGGAAGCTATTCACAAAAGAACGTTGTGACTATTGTTGGTCAGGAATAAAAGACACATTTGTAATTGAATCGTTGACCTACAAATGTTTACTCATAACTTTTCTGCTGACGTGGTCCAGTGTTGTAAAGAAATGTATTTATGGCCCTTGTGCCCTGTATTACCTTCTCATTTGTTTACACATGATTGAATGGAAGGCCTTTGTCCCGGTTAAAGGGTCATAGTTAGAATGAGGATAAGCTGTTGGCTAGGTAAGAGTTAAGGTAAGGAATGCAGTGGAGAGGATTGAGGAAAGACAGAACGAATGCAGTCAGAAAAAGTCCTCACACATGTTGTAAAGTAGCTCTCACAGGCACTGCAGCCCTGCACTCTAAAACCCATTATTTCTAATGGCCTGCGCTGCTCAATCTCCCCTGTTCAAAGAAAAGAGTGGATCCTGTGCTGCATCCATTTCAGTGTCCTCATGGCCAAAGTTAATCCTACTTCATTCTGCTTTTACACAAAATCATTCCATGTCAAGGAGAAACGGCAAAGGAATAAACAAAAGGAATTGTAGGCAAAGTGATCGAGACCAAAACCACATTTTTATCAGTGAATGTACAGGGATGTCTGTAGAAAAGCTAGTACCTGGTGAGTGTAATGGAGTTTAGCCATCTATGACCAATGAATGCCACGCTTTGAATGAGTAGCGATTGAGGTAGTGTCCTTTTTTAACAGACACTTCATCACTTCTGTTGGGTCAAAGCCTTTCAGGTTGAAGTTCCCTTTTTAAATATTCTCATACAAATTTAAGGAAGTCATGCTGCTTTGTGGGTTTGGAAAATCTTCAGATGTCTGGTCGGCTATGACACTATATTACATTATATTTCATTTAATTGATTTTAAACGAGTAAAACAACGACCCTTTCCGCAGTAATAAATAAATAACATTTTTGGAGAACTGATGTGTGTCTCTTATTTTACAATTAACAACTTTTCAAACATTTATTAGATATTGCTGTTATTCAGCAGCTTGGGTAAGCCTACATTCAGACTGCAAGTAAAAGTCTAAGTTTTGCTTTTCTGTAACTGAGTGTGAAAACCACAAGTCACATTGATCGATCAATCAATGTTTATTTATATAGCCCAATATCACAAATGTTACACACATTTATCACCCTCTGTCCTTAGACCCTCACAAGGAAAAACTTCCAGAGAAAACCCACAGTTTAAAGGGAACATGGGAGAAACCTCAGGGAGAGCTACAGAGGAGGGATCCCTCTCCCAGGACGGACAGACGTGCAATAGATGCCGTGTGTAAATTGAAAAGATAATACATTTACAACATACAAATGTTTGGAAATGCATGTGTCTATAATAAGAAGATGAATCCACGTTGATGTCAACAATCCTGTGGGAGCCATCAGGGAAGTAGTATGGTGAAAGTCAGGCAGGACCACAGTGATAGGTTCAGCCACGACTCGAAGTCTAGGACTGAGGATCCAGGACTCAGGATCCAGGACTCAGGATCCAGGACTCAGGATCCAGGACTCAGGACCACAGCAACAGGATCAGCCTCGACTCAGGATCCCGGCGCAGATAGACACCAAAAAGAAATTTGGGGGAAGCTGGGTTATTCGGAACATGAGAGTACACGGGTACAGACAGAGAGAAAGAAGAAGTTATCTAGGTGTCCCCCGACAGTCTAAGCCTATATTGATCTGATCTTTGGGCCACTCCATATATGTGGTTTTATCAGATACACATCTGCTTTCATGCAAAGTGACCACAGTCAGAACGTTCAGATTAGAGTTCATGCAACTTTTGCGTTAATATAGATCTTTATTTATAAAATGTCTGCGCTGGCAGGAGTCATTGGAAAGGCTCTGACGGATTCATTTAAAAGTAGCCCCTGATATTTTGAAATTCTGGTTTCAATGAAGCCATTATCTTCTGGGTCTAACTCACCATCCACACACACCTCAGTACAGAGGTAGAACATGTGTTTTTGTCCTCCTTGTTATCATTTGCTCATAAATTTGCTGACTATTTATGAATCTGTAAACGCTGACTTCAGTGGCGCCTATGCTTACTACTTTGTTCCTCTTGGAGTGTGACCACTGGTATCTTATATAGGCCAACCTAAAAAAGTCAGATCTGAACAATACCTCTGAACTGAGCAATTTAGGCTGACACACACACACACACACACACACACACACAGTGATTCATCAGCCACCAGTGAGGTCATGTGGCAGTCATGTGACGCTGGCAAACGTTCAAGAAGGACCACAACATAAAAAAAGGGGAAGGGGGAAAAATGCTCTGTCATAAGGATCTCTAAAGCATTGACAAACAGATGTGCACAGCATGCGTACACGCACACACACACACACACACACGCACATGCACTGACAAAGCCTTGTGAACGCTGAGAGCTTATCATGCAAGTGGCCTATAAAATATGAATGATATCGTGCTATATATTTTTTATCAGCCAGCCTAAGGGCATGTATGAACTGGAGCAGCAACAATGCTCTGTTTCTCTAGCCGCCGCGCTCTTTAGTGCATGGAGATGAGGAACCACATGCATGTCTACATCATGTGTCTTCCGGTGAATGGGGTGCTTATATGCATATACATTTACAGCAGTGTTGTTGCATGGATTGTGTATGTTTCTGAGAACGATAGTGCATCCTTCAATGGGTCTGGGGAGTTGCTGTCAGAGCTTTGCATGCAGCTCTGAAAGTTAATTCACACAGCTGTCTCACACACACACACACACACACACACACACACACACACACACACACACACACACACACACACACACTTTAAGAGAGAAAAAGTGAAGGGAGGAAAAATCTACCTGCATAAGCTGCAGGCCTGATGGCAAGGAAAACAGTTGCAGAGTTTGCAGAAAGCTGCTGTCTGCACTGTTAAAAGAGGCTTGCTGTCTCTTTCAACTCTCCTTTTCTCACACACACACAGTTTCATAGACACACACTCTTGGTTTGGAATTGGAGCCCACTCACACTCTTTAGAACATTTGAACACTAGCCCTTGTGTAGGAGTGCGCTTTTGGCACACTGCGAATGTGTGAGTGTGATTATGAGAGTGCGAGAGAGCGAGACAGCGAGAGGATGTACTTGAGACCGAGTGTGAGAGTTTGTGTGTGTTTGTATGTGAGGAGCAAGTGCATTTGTGAGTGTCTGCTGCACAAAACAGAGAAATAAGGGTGAAAGAAAACACAGGAAAAGGAAGAGGAGAGCGAGAAAAAGGCCCTGTCTTCTGAAAACGCCGACAGGTTGACAGGTCTGCTGAGACTCGCAGAAACAAACAACTGGAGACAGAGCGAGGGAGATGAAGAGGAGGTAGAGAAAACTGAGAAAAGAACAGAGGAAGGAGAGAAAACCTACACAACATCTATAAACAGACAGACAAGTTGAGCATGTACACAATACTATTCTCTAGCGCCCCAAAATCCTATTTCCTTTTTTTCATTCAGCTATAATCCAGTTAGTCTTCTCTTTATACTACATACAGTAGGCTACACTCTGATCTGCGTTTTAAGCCAGAAAAGTTAGCTGGAAGTTTGACTGTAAATTCACAGACATGGCATGAAAGTGAATTACTGTAAGAGAAGAAGAAGAAAGCAACAAAGTCGAAAAAGGAAGACAAAAGCAGGAGAGAGAGAAGTGACAAGTCGCAGATGCGAGGGACGAGGATGGAAATAGAGTGCATGTGGCTTTTCAGAACGTAAATAAAGTGACGCTTTATTAAGAGGGGAATTGTCTGAGAAGATGATATTGTGTAATATCGCCTTCCGCAAGATTTGCATGAGTCCCGGCGCGGATCTTCACAATACAGCACTCTATTTCTGTGAATCAGCAACAAAATAAGCCTCCAGCTTTGCCAGTAGAAGATCTCATTTTCACACCTATTCTTCCGCTTGTCCATAGATGATATTAGAGATTCATTTTCAAAAGAGAAAAAGGAAATAAAGAATGATGAATGACAGAATTTATCTTGGATACTGGTATATTATTAGATGACTGAGGAGAATTGGCTGCACCCAAAGCAATAATAGAGTTAGAGCCCTGCAAAACTACCATACCTCTCACTATTGATTAGTTCATGTACAGCCTAGGACTGTCAGGGCCGTCCCTGGCCAACTTGGGGCCCCAAGCGACATTGTGAGATGAGGCCCCCCCCCCACCGACAAGAGTGAATTTTTTTTTGGGGGGGAAACAAAGTACTTTGCAAATATAATTCCTGTTTATTATTATTATCAACACAGTTACTTTTTTATACAGTGAGGTAAATGGTAAATGTCAACTATAGTATGTCGGTCAGTATGCGCTTACAGGTGAATACGTCTGCATTTGTCAAATACTAGCCTCAAAAAGATTAAAATATAATTAATGTAAATAAACTACTTCTACTAATAATAATAATCAATTCAATAATATAAATACTATATTATTTTATTATAATATAGTTGTAATATAGTCAAGACAAAACATGCTTATGACATGCTCAAAAACTGATATTTCTGAAATCTGTATTCAAATGTAATTCCCTCTGTCAGCAATGTATCAACAACTACACACACATTTCTCTCAGTATTTCTCTGTGTTGTGGTTGACATGATGATGACTGTTAGGAGTTAAGGGGAGAGGCTGAGCATCACCATGAAATGTGCAAATTGACATACAAATGAATAAAGGGGGAAAAAATACGCGGAGAACTGCGCCGATGCCCCCTGCGCAATGTGAGGCCCCATGCAGCCTGCATGATCGGCCTGTAGGGAGGGACGGCCCTGTGTTGATTAAAGACATTTTGCGATTTATTGTGTAAATATGGGCCTACCATTATATCTAACATCTCCACAGGCACCTTTGGTAGAAGTACAAAGTTGAAGACAGTTAAGAATGGAACAAAATTAATAATATTGTTAAATATCGTTATTAAATTGTTTGTATTGAAATGTGGAAAAGACAAATTGCTTTACGAAAATAGTTGCATTCTAATCCTTGCATGTGAGAGTGAAGCTGTAGTGGGAACAGCCCTTATTAAATGAAACATTTACAAAACTTTTAAATACCAGGATGAACAGGAAGAAAAGAGACATTACAGAAGCTGGAAAAAGGGCCTCAGTGTTCCTGGGACTCAGTTGGAAAGAGAGGAGCGTTGAAAGAAAGACTTGTCCTGGACACTGTCAGGAATGGAGGAGAGAAAGAAAGGATGTGTAGATAAAAGAGTGAGAGAGACATAGATGGACTTCGGCTGGTTGGAGAACAGAAGCTGGTGGAACGGAGAGAGTGTGAAAGAGAGAGAGAAGGAAGGAGAGGGTGAATACCAGCTATTGTTGGAATGCCGTAGCAACACGCGGCAGAGAGGAAGGGGGAGGTGTGTGTGTGTGTGTGTGTGTGTGTGTGTGTGTGTGTGTGTGTGTGTGTGTGTGTGTGTGTGTGTGTGTGTGTGTGTGTGTGTGTGTGTGTGTGTGTGTGTGTGTGTGTGTGTGTGTGTGTGTGTGTGTGTGTGTGTGTGTGTGTGTGTGTGTGTGTGTGTGTGTGTGTGTGTGTGTGTGTGTGTGTGTGTGTGTGTGTGTGTGTGTGAGCGGGGGTCAGTGGGTTTCGTACTCTGTTCAAGTTGCTCCTTGTCAAAGATGCGTCGAGTACTTTGTTGGCAACCTAGCGACTGTGGGCTTAAATTATTAGGTAGTCTGGACACGAGCCTAAAACAATCCAGAACTGCATTTAAGACCAATGTATAAACACCCAGAGACTTCAGTTGATGTAGCAAGACATAAGCACTGCTCCGGTTCGAGATCAAATACACTTCTCCAATGTTGCTCTATGACAAATAGGACAAAGAAGCTAAAGCCATGCTGATGGGTCAGTGTACTTTTTCAACGCGGCGCTTTGAGCTAAATGCTAACATGTTAACATGCTCATAATGGCAATGCTAACATGATGATGTTTAGCAGGTAACGTAAACAACATTCGTTATCGTATTGTATCCTGTTAGCATTCTAGCATTAGCGCATTAGCACAAATAAGTTTACAGCTAAGGCTGATTTCTATCTGATGACACTAGGTGGAAAATGCAATCATCAAAAGTCAATAGGATATATTTGTTCTCTTAAATTTCTGTAAAAAAAAATCTTAGCAATTCATTAAATCGCTTCATTCTGAACTAAATTGTTGGGCTGATCCATCGACTGATTTTTGACATCAATACCCACTTGTTCTTCTAAGAAAATAGACATATCATCATTTGTCATCCATATGAACACTGCTTTAATGTGATTCAACATACACTGTACTTGCTCTCAAATATTTGGAAACCTTTTTTTGTTGACTGTTTTAATCGCAAATTAATATTTGTATGTGTAAATCCTTTCCATCCTAATAATCCCACTGTTTCCCTTTGTCGTTTTAGGATCCTGCTGGCATCTTTGAGCTGGTAGAGCTGGTGGGAAATGGCACCTATGGGCAGGTGTACAAGGTAAGATACACACATAAACAGCCTTGACATTAGGCTGTCTTTTTGATAGCACACTTTTCCCTTCTTATCAGCTTCTGTTCATTCTTTCCAATATGCCAAAATTGAATAAAGGGTAGACATGTGCACTGTAACTGACGGAAACAGAAAAGACAGGAGATAAAAGCAGAGCACAAGCTTGAGAGAAATGGAGCGAATGGAAGAGACTAATGCAGGGAGGAGAAGCAGAAACTGGGGCACATTAAAGTGCTTTTAAGAGAATTTCCCCTTCTCCTTTTTCTCCACTTCCTCCCTGCTTTATTTGAATTACTTTCCGTAAGTAAGCATGGGGTTTATAATTCCTCCCTTCTAGATGAGGTATTTCAAGGGCAAGTGTTTCTGATACACAGGAAGTGCTTGTGCTCAGTGTCTGATGTTGTGACATTACTGTGGTTTAGGGTTTTAGCTGTCAGCTGGAGTCAGCTGTTTCCCCACTGTCGTTTAAACACTATCTCTCAGTCCATGTCAATGACTGAACTTCCTCTCCCCTCCATGATGGCCCGACGTTCTCTGGTCCTCACTTCCTTTTCCTGATCCTTCCCCTCCATCCTGCCGCTCTGCAGGATGTTGCATCAGCCTGCACATGTTTGTTTAATCTGGAATACACATGTGTTTGTTTAAATGTGTGTAGGTATGGACATGTGAAGTTCCTTGTCAGGGCAGGTATTTTATGAGTGTGAAATTGTGTCTAATGGAGCAGAGAGTCTAGGTCAGGTGGTGATGGAGAGGAGCTGGTCTTACAGCTGATTGGACAGAATGAAAGGTCAGGCCGAGGTGGGACATGCTTCTCCAGGCCTGTAGGTGTGTGTGTGTGTGTGTGTGTGTGTGTGTGTGTGTGTGTGTGTGTGTGTGTGTGTGTGTGTGTGTGTGTGTGTGTGTGTGTGTGTGTGTGTGTGTGTGTGTGTGTGTGTGTGTGTGTGTGTGTGTGTGTGTGTGTGTGTGTGTGTGTGTGTGTGTGTGTGTGTGTGTGTGTGTGTGTGTGTGTGTGTGTGTGTGTGTGTGTGTGTGTGTGTGTGTGTGTGTGTGTGTGTGTGTGTGTGTGTGTGTGGAGAGTCACGTGTGGGGACTCGCCTCCCCGATGGGGACAAAATGGAGGTCCCCATGAGGGGGATCATTAATTTTAGGGTGAAGACTTGGTTAGGGTTAGGCATGTGTTGGTTATGGTTAAGGTTAAGATAAGTCTCCAGGAAATGCATGTAAGTCAATGTAATGTCCCCTGAAGTGATGTATACATGGTGTGTGTGTGTCGCTGGTGAAAAATCAAAAGGAATGGCGAACAGGAGAGTTATGTGTATCCATGTATTGCTGACTCGGCTGTCTTGGTGAAAGTCACGGCTCATTTGCTGGCTGACATTCAGCCGGTCTGTTCCTATACATTACCGTGGCAACAGCAGTGGCTAGTCGGGTCTGTGGTCCGTCCAGCTGCTGCACGCTGGCTTGTGATTGGGTGTCACTCTGTGGGAAATACTCAACAGTCTGGACTGAAGTTGATTTTGTTACAGCTGTAGATTGACAGATCCATTTGACAAGATAACAAGATGTGTACACCTATAAAGTTTTCAATATATGAATTAGAATTGGAGATCATTATCATAATTTGCACATTGTTCGTGCTAGATTATTTATATTTAAAGTTGTCCTGAGGTGGTAAATATTATTAACTATTGGGTAAGATTTGTTGCACGTATTCTAAATGTCATGGTTGTACATTTCACAGTAAAACAGTCGAGCTGAATTTGTTGACCAATAATGTAACCTCAACTGTTTTCATAAGGGGAAAAGGAAATAAACTCCAGTGGTTGAGATGGGCCCCAGGGCACTCTGTAATGACAGGCTGGAGAGCACGCTAGTTTGTAGTTATTGAGCGCTCACATACCATCGTTTTGTCTAATCACACGATCACATACAGACTTTTGGTCTTATGGGGAAACCAGATACAGATTTCTGTTGTTCAGACAAACAAGCACACAAGCAAAATATTCAGTTTTAAACTACGTTCTGACATTTTTTAGATCAAATATTTATTTGAGGACATTAATCATCGAATTAATCAATATTTAAAGAGTAGTTCTAATAGAAATATAAGTTGTTGTTAACTTGCCTAAATACTATAAGGGCAGAAAACATGCTTTGTAATGCTTACTGTCGAATATTAGCCCTTCAATGCTTTGGAAGGAAATACAGAAGTAAATCCGGAAAATATTGGATTCATCCGTTCAGATAAGAGCCAGTCACTTGAGTCAAAATGCCATCTATTTTAAATTCCTCATACGGCCGAGGCAGCCGCCTGAAGAGGATCATCTTGTTGTGAGCAGGTGAGTCACTGAGATGATAAATTAACCTTTAGCCCGGTTAGTATTAGTGAAACGGAATTGCTCCGGCTCTCTGTGAACCATTTTTAGACACTTGTTATATCAGAAAAACAACATGTGGGAATACCATCAATACTATATATAGCTCCTGACTGTTAGTATCCCTATCTGGATCAATGTGTGCTGCAGAGTGAACACAGGTGGAGTTTAGATTCAGGAGTCAGGCGGGCTGTAAACATGATATTAATTCTGATTCCAAAAAGAAAGTCAATTTGCTTTGTGGCCAGGAGCCAGATTGTTCTAATGTGTCTGTGATCAAACACTGCATGTAGACACGTTTTGCCTCGTGTCTGCTGCAGCAGTTTAGAACAATTATGAATATACAAAAGTCCGGCAGTGGCTCAGTCAGTAGGGGCTTGGACTGTGAGCCGTAGGGTCGCCGGTTCAAGTCCCCGACCAGACCTAAATATGGAGTGTGGACTTCTACTGGGAGAGGTCTCAGTTCACATCCTGCCCTGCCGTGGTGCCCTTGAGCAAGGCACCGGACAACCCGTAGCACTCCCATTGCTCCCCGGGCTGCCCACTGCTCCTAGTACTAGACTCCTGGTACTCCTGGTTAAAAACACATTTCACAGTGTGCTGTGTGCTCTGCATGTGTGACCATTAAAGAGGGTTTCATCCCTCCCAATTCTATTCTATTCCAAAAGTCCTCTATTCAAGCTTCTACTTATTTGTTCCAAGCTTCAAAAAATCAATGTTATTAGTTAAAGTCCCAACTTCAACGTTACTGTTTTTTTAATTCACTGAAACTAAATTATTCATTTATTTGGCTGGACACATTTAGGCTTCACTCGGGCTTATTACAAATGTAATAAGTCTGTTGGATGAAGTGAAAAATGCATCAGGTAAAAGCTAAGAACCTCCAGCTGACATCTTTTAGATTAACATCCTCAAATCAGATACTTTGGTGTTTTTCCTGCAGCAAAAACATGACTGTAAGACCAGTCCTCTGCATTCTGCTGCAGTAGCTTTTACTCAGTGTACTGTGGGTAATGAAGCCAGAGATATGTAGGTTTAAGTGTACCCATGCATGCGTCCTTTTGTGTGTTGGGGATAGTAATGGCCAGTAGCACTGTGTTTTATGTTGTTGTTAAAGGGCCAGTATGTGCTGCAGTTCTGTGTGTCTGGGAATAAGCGATAACAGGTTTATCAACACTTCCATTACCCCATCTAGTTAAATGATACAGATCTGCTCCGTCCTCTCTCTCCATCCCTCGTCTTTTCCCTCACGTACATCCAACATCTCGTCTCAATTAAAAAATGTCTTGAAAAGTTGTCCCGGGTTGTTTTTATTTGTTGCAATTTCTCTGTCAGCAAAAAAGAGTTTGTCCAAGAACAGTGATAGATGAGTAGCTGCAGCGAAAAGATAATTTTAGCTCGACTTCTCCTTTCTCATCTTACATCTCCATGGCTTGTTTCTTCTCCTCTGTCTAATCATCCCCATGACTTCATCACTCCTCGCTCTTCTTGTTATCAATATGTAATTACGTTTTTTTTTCTCTTTTCTCTTGTTTTTTTGTGCTGAAACTTCCTTGGGCGTGCTGTACTTAAGGGATCAGCCTTTGCCTACAGCATACGTATGTATAGCTTCTACTGGCTGCTCTAAAAGGGCCATAAATAGAGAACACGGGTAATGCTGAATAATTAAACACATTCTCTCTCCACTCCTGTCCCTATTCGCCATCCCCTCTGCGTTAGCTTCCTTCTCTTCTCCTACACTTGTCTCTCTCTCTCATCATCTCACTCCCTCATCGGGATTTCCTTCCTTTACTCTGCCACGTCTCTCTCCTCCACTCTCATATCTCCAGGCCTCCCTCCTTCCCCTACATGCGCTCTTCTTTTACATTTAATTTTACCCTGCTTCAGTTCTGTACTGTCTCCCGCTTCTTTCTTATGCTTGTGAATATTTTATGTGGCCTTTGGGAATTACAGTTCTCTGAATTGAGGAAGGTCTTCGCCTCGCAGGGGCGGGAAAAACATCCTCCCCTCGCTAGCCAATAGAGAGGCGAAGTCCCTCCCTTCCCGGAGGACCTCCATGGGACCTTATTACGGAAGAAGTATGTATTGAAGTCAATGGGGAGAGAAAGATTATCTTTAGATCCCGTTTGAATTGGGCCACGAATTACACATATGATGTTTGTCCATTTAAAAGATAATTTTGCAAGTCAAAATTTTTTAAATGTGTCGTAAAACTGTGAAGTAAATCTTTTTCTGTGTGAAACGCTCAATGAACTACATCTCCCGTCTCGCACCAACACCAAGACGGCCGTCACGTTGAAACATTTCACTTCTTTCTTTCAGAATGAGGCGAAAAGTATTAAAAGAGGTGAAAATTACTCCAAGTCTGGGCACGTTGAGAGCTGTGCATACACACAAGGGGAGTTAGTCGGTTCCGTGAGAGCCAGCATGCGGGACCGGGATTCTGGGATTTGTAGTCTTTCTAGTTGCGTATTTTTCATAGTCTTGTATTTCAACAGTTTTACGACAAACTGTGACTTTTTTGACATGGAAATTATTTTTTAAATTGACAAACATCATATGTGTAATTCATGGCACAATTCAAACGGGATCGAAAGATAATCTTTCTCTCTCCATTGACTTCAATACATAATTTTTCCGAAATAAGGTCCCATGGGCGAGACTTCGCCTCTCTATGGCGAGAAACACTCACTAATGACTGACAGGACAACTTATTGACTGACAGACTTATTGATTGGCTAATTGATTAATCGCAGCTCCTCTTCATTCCTGAGGGAAAAGTCATTTTTCTCCGTGATGGATCCAAGGACAAATTGAGAGGGCAACTAATCATATCTCACTCATAGGAACACAAACACTCACACATGCACAGGCACGTGAACGATGACACACTCAGCCTCATCGACTGTCTCCACGGGTCTTTCAGCGGCAAAACATTTCCTGTTATTGTGTGGGTTACTGCGTGTGTGTGTGTGTGTGTGTGCCTGTGCTGTTCACATCCTTGAGTCTGTTGTCGCCATGCAGGGAGACAGAGGAGGAAAAAAAGAGGGAACCAATCTTCTTCTTTCTGATGACAGAACACATCCACTCTGCCTCTCTTCGTGGCCAAACAAAGTGCTCCTCGCTCTCTTTAAATATTCACCAGCCGCTCTGAGACACACACACAAAGCGACAGTTGGGGACCTGGGCCGTATGGGCTTTTATAAGCTCACCCACTGTGACAGCCTCTCTGTACAAAGAGCAGCTGTGTGCCTTCCATTTACTGTAGCGGAGTGTGTGTAACTAACCAGTGTGTGTGAACAAGCGTTTGAAGGAGCATGTACGCAGTGACATGCTCTCACGTCTCTGTATGTTTGTTTCTTCTCAGGAGTGCTCGACTCTAGCTCCTGAGAAAGTTATGATAAACCACAATATGAAAAACATGCAGTTTGCGACTTTCGATGTCATGATAATGTTGTTACCGTGGAAATCCAGGGGATCAGGATGTAAGCGTAATAAAAGGTAAAGATAAGATCAGGAATATGGTTCAAATAAATGTTTTATATTGTTTACCCCCTATATCTCTCTCTTTTTCTCTTCCTCGGTCACTTTATCGCTCGAACCTCCATTTTATTGTATTTTTGTTGCGCCCCGGCTCACCTCTCCTCCTCCCTCCTCTGCCCTCTTTAAGAACCGAATATAACTTCAAAGTAGTTTTTTTTATCTGCCGTATCTGCTGGAAGTCACACTGCAAAGGGCTGTGGGATATTTTCACACACACACACACACACACACACACACACACGCACACACACACACACACACACACACAGAGAGCAGCAGCATGAAGTGTTAAAGCCTTGCATAAAAGACTCCGAAACAAGGATAGAAGAAATAATGACGACATTTTTTCCTCTTTGTTTGATGTTCTTAACTCCTCCAGCGAGTGTTTCTCAGCACGACAGAAGACAAGTACGAGTGTATCTCTTTGAAAGTACTCAGTGATCATACTAAAATGGTAGCTTGACAAAGATTTGGCATAACATTGTGTAGTGTTATTTCCTGTGTTATTTACTCTTCGCCTTACTCTTTAAAATGGTTAACCCTTCCATCACAGAGTTGCCCAGTACAACAGTTCACTGCTAACCTGAACTTGCCCAGCTTTGCTTGTACAGTTAGTAATAACATGTATTAGTTATACACTACCATTTTCCACAATCTAATGCTGTTGATACAACAGTACTGCAATAAATCTGGGTTTATATATTGTATAATGTTTTGTTATACCATATAATTCCACTGTATCATTTTGAAAGATGTAGTTAGGGGTGCTGTTAAGATGTATTGCAACTGTTGGGAAAATACTGAATGATATTTTTCTAACACAACATACAGTTTTCTTCCCAACGCCTCTCTAATGGTATGATAATGTAGCTACAATGGCACTCAAAGAGCTCAGACCTTCCCCAAAGCCTATAATGCATTCACATGCTTCTCAGATGGTCCCATTCTCGAGTTGGGAAGGTGCTTCTCTGACTTCATGAGCTTTAAGTTGTTATTTGGAAACAACATGGATGCCACAAAGAAGATTTGTTGTATTCATTGATTAATGTTCATAGCGGTTTATGGGTTGTTATTCAGATTTAATGGAGAGTATTTATCCAGTTGGGAAATCGTCTTCCCAATTATTAGAACATCCCATTAATGCCGCACCAATGCCCTATCTCGCAATGTCAAAGTAACTGAAACATAATTGGTGTGTCTGCTGTAATTCAGATATGGTCTAAAATGTAATTGGTTCTTCCTTGGCCCATGCTACATAATTCCACCAAGTTTCATGAAAAATCAGGTCAGTCGTTTTTTCACAATCCTGCTGACAGACAAGCCGAGCTAAAAACTCCCTGACAGAATAATGACGCTAGAAAAATTAGCTAAAATGGTACCTTAGTTCCGGTGTTACAGGCTCCCAACCATTATATTGTCTTTTTTGTATTATTTTCCTTTAAAATTATTGGAGACATAAAAACTCACAATAATCTCAAAGTGTATTGTCTTCCACTCCATAATGGGTTGTAAATCTCATCAGTTCAATTCTACTTGAGCCCCGATATATTCACAGCTACTTTATGTTAGGGCTGCTCGGTTATGGCAAAAATCATAATCTCGATTATTTGGGTCAATAATTGTAATTGCGATTATTAAATGCGATTATTCATTGACTTTGAAAACATCCATTTATTGGAGAAAAAAAATGTGAACAGTATGTTTTTAACAGTTGATTACTCTGAACTAAGTATTATTGGCGGTGGTGGCGAAGTCGATAGGGAGTTGGCTTGGCAACTGGAAGGTCACCAGTTCAAGTCCCGGCAAGACCAAGTGCTACCGAGGTGTCAAGGCAAGGCACCGTTCCCCACACTGCTCCCCGGGCGCCGTTCAAAATGGCAGCACACTGCTCCTAACACTACGATGGGTCAAATGCAGAGAAACAATTTCCCCACGAGGGATTAATAAAAGTCTATCTTATCTTAATTCAACTGAAAAACCAAAAAAGTAAAAATTATCGTTTAATTTCGATTACGTTGTTTTCGTAATCGTTGCAAGCCATAATCGTAATCGCCATTCAAATACGATTAATTGAGCAGCCCTACTTTATGTATATATTTATACAGTAAACATTCCCAAGAATGCACTCCTTTGTGTCTTACCGTTGGCATCAACACCTCAGTGGTACGTTCTGCACGAGGGGAGTACATTACTCATTCAGCCGCCGGTGGAGGCCAGAGGCCAGTAATGCTTGCTGCATCAGTAAATTGCAGTTAGCGTGATGTAAAGGAATAAATAATGTAGTTCTATACGGTTACATAGGTGCTAATGGGATCTCAGAAGGTCTGTCCTGGGAGTGTCTGCCGGCTATAGGGCTCCGTATGGTTTGTGTTTAATTGTGTGTACAATAAGTGCATGTTGCCCTACAGTGCATTGTAGCTGTTGTTTACAGTTTGACACCGTGTCACTGGCCCTCTTTATTGCTGTATTGTTTGTGTTTGTCCTCACACCTTGACTCAAACACACACACTTCAATCTCCTCTGTCCTCATTATGAGTGAACCGCGTCCGAGGCAAATGTTGCTTGTTACCGTGGGAACAGCAGATGTGCTCGTTCCAGCCAGATGCAGCGACTCACACACTCACGCTGACTCACACCTGACAGTGTGTTCATTAGCCTACATTATCGCTCTGTCTTCCCCCAAGGCCACATGCCCCACTTACCCACAATGCACTCCTTCCACCTATACCAGGGTCAATTAGCCATGCTTGATGTCAATTGCAATCTCTCACTCTCTGTTTGTCTGTTTTCTTTCTACTTCAGACAGTCAGATCTCCTTCTCTTTCATTGATAGCGTGCGCTGTTAAGAGCTATTAAGGTTTATTCTCCCATAATGTGAATCACTGCCCATTAATACATACATCAATAACCTATACAAGCTCTGACTCTACAGTGTCTTTTCAGAGCCTCCTTATTTTCATTTTCCTTCCTTGCCCTTGTTCGTCTGAGCGGCTTCTTGTATTCATGTTTTGTGTTTATCTTGTCCTCGGCCTCGCTCGTCTGTTTCTCCCTCACCTCCACTCCGAGCAGTAAATCAGCTCGGCTGTTCGTTTGACCTCCAGAGCCGCCGGAGCGTGATGCCGATGTGCTGAACCTGCTGCTTTGCCTCCTCCACGCAACCCCCCCTCCTCCCTTGTTGTGTTCCCCCACTCATGCACACTCACCCACTCTGTCTTTTTCCACTTGTGTATCAGCTTCCTCTGCCGATGTTGTTGTCGCAGGGTTTCGTTTTCGTCTGTCTGTCTGTGGTGATTCTGAGTTGAGCAGACAGTTTGATTTCTGAGATAAGTGGGTGATTGGGCGGGTCAGTGGCTAACGGAGTGAATTACTCAGTAAGTGCATCAGAGAGTTAACCTGTGTAAATGAGCTAGTGAATCACTTATGAGGTTACATGTTACTTTGTGGCCACTCAGTTTTACTGGGTCACGCATCTGTTTAGATTCGAACGGCATCAAGCTGAAAAGCGTCGTTAGTCCACAGTTCATCTGTTTATGTTTGTGTTTCACTCAATCTGGGTCAGCCTCAAATGCCTTCCATAAATAAGCATTGGACACACACACACACACACACACACACACACACACACACACACGTCCATCCAGCGAGTAGTTATCCTGTTAGTGTTGATTTATGTCCGTCACATCAAAGGCTGTATAAGGATGAGGACAAGCTTTCTCTGTTTCCTGACCTTACACACATGCCTACACACAAAGCCCCTCGTTACATATATAATATTTAACTGAATCATATTTCCTGTCGCGCGATGATGGACTTATCCAGCTTGGTGTTTACGCCCTGCCTTTTTCGTTTTCCAGCCCCGTCACACCACCATAGGCAGTGACAGATGTGCTTTTGATGCTTGTGATCAAACGTGGGTGTTGTTGCCTGTTTGCCGACTTCTGTTCTACTTTTTGAAACAGTTTGCGTGCCTGCATTTGTGATTATCACTGCGCCAAATCCTTTCCCTGAACCCAGATTTCTGTTTCTCCTACATGTCTTGCTTGTTAATTAGCTTGTTGTACTGTGAGCTGGCAGGTTGATGAACAGCTATACGCTGCCGATAGATTATTGTTTCAACCGGCTTTAGCGGATAACACCGGTTCACTCGGAGTGGAATCAAAACTCCGAGGCTTACTGTCGCAAAATGCAGCTTCTCCTTCCTGCAACCCCCCCCCCCTCACCCGTCAATAAAAGCCCTATGGACTATCCCACAGATCACTACTCTCATCTTTCTTTTTACTTTCTCTCATCACCTCGTCCTCTCCCTCTTCTTTACTACCTCCCTCTCCCACAAAGTCTTTCCCTCTGCATGTTTCCCTCATCTTTACTGGCTCGTTATCTTCTCCCCCTTTTTAAATCTCTTTTCTGTCTCAGACCGCCTCCCTTGCTTTCTCATGTGTGAGTGTGAGAGCAGCCCCGGGGCGCTTCTATATTTCCTGGGCAGTGCAGGAGTAGATTGGAATGGAGGCCTTTGTCACTTTTATTTACTGCTTCACTGATTCCACAACAGCGTGCACGATTGTGTGTGAGCTCGTACTTATTTGTGTGTGTGTGTGGAAATGCGGAATGATTGCAGGTGTTTGAACTGCAATGAGGTGTGTCAGGTTGGATTACACCCTTATTTCTTTTGGCTTCTTCGAGCAGAGCTGTGTTTGTATCGTTTGTTTGCCGAAAGTAGCTTTCATTCTGAACCGTGGCTCTGACACCTGCTGAGCATGCTGGGAATGCAAGCCTACATACAGACCATAGAACCAGTGGATGTTGATAGGAGGGCATAGACTGTAATACCGGTTGTCTGAAATACTTCAACCCTAACACAACCAAACCCAAAGTGTGTGTGTGTGTGTGTGTGTGTGTGTGTGTGTGTGTGTGTGTGTGTGTGTGTGTGTGTGTGTGTGTGTGTGTGTGTGTGTGTGTGTGTGTGTGTGTGTGTGTGTGTGTGTGTGTGTGTGTGTGTGTGTGTGTGTGTGTGTGTGTGTGTGTGTGTGTGTGTGTGTGTGTGTGTGTGTGTGTGTGTGTGTGTGTGTGTGTGTGTGTGTGTGTGTGTGTGTGTGTGTGTGTGTGTGTGTGTGGTCTAGCATTACTATACTTGTGGGGACCTAAATCTGTTTACATAGTCACGTGTGGGGACTCGCCTCCCTTATGGGGACAAATTGGAGGTCCCCATGAGGGGAATCATTAATTTTAGGGTGAAGACTTGGTTAGGTGTCGGTTAAGGGTTAGGGTTAGGCATGTGTTGGTTATGGTTAAGGTTAGGATAATACTCCAGGAAATGCATGTAAGTCAATGTAATGTCCCCTGAAGGGATGTATACATGGTTTGTGTGTATGTGTGTGTGTGTGATCTCCCTCTAGGTCCTGCCTGTCAGAGAGAGGCAGACTGAAAGAAAAGTGTATAGATTGAAAGCCCACGGGCACATCCCATAGCCCACTTTTCCCCAATGATACTGTTACCATGCCGACAGGCCCTGTGCCAGGAGAGCATGCTTAGATGCCATTCAGTCAATTATTTCCGTGTGTGTGTGCATAGATTAGCATGACGTCACAGATTAGGATTATGGTGTGACCCATTTCCTATTAACAAAGAGTTGGCAACATAGTCTGCCAATCTGTCACTAGTTTTGTGGGGGTGTATCAAAAACATTCATAGTGACCTGACATGTTGAATAATCTTATTTTCTTTAAAATGGCTGCTGAAAAACCTTGCATTGAGTGAGTCGAGAATAATTATGACATTTTATTCTTTTTATTGATAGCACAGCTGCAGATAGACACATGCAGGGCCGCGGATCAGGTTTCCATTTCAACTCATCAATTTATTGAATAGATGACGGTCTAAACAATAGCCACAGTTATGAAAAGCTATAGGATTTGTATCATATCATGAAAGTATAGGAAGTGTGGGAATCCCTGCAGTTCTTTCAAAAACGTGCAACTGCTTCATCACGACGAGATAAACACAAAAAAAGTTGCATATAAATCTTGAGCAGTCTATGATAATGAACGTCCTAATTAAGTTTTGAGTTTCTGCTATCTGCTTTTTCATCTACGTGGAATGAATAAAAAACCAATGGCTCTCTACAAAGGCTTTAAAACTGTCTTAATTAATGAGATTTGTAGTTAATGGGCTAAAACATGCAGAACCAACGATGGAGGTGTTTGAATTCTGCCTCGTGTAAAGAATGGGGTTACAACCAAAGAGGGATCTATTTTTAAATCAGAATGTTCCCTCACGCTGCCGTTTGAGAGTCAAATTGGATGGTTTCCTCTGACCTTGCAGCTTGGCCACACAGCGAGCACACACTGAGGACAGATGCACGGTGAAATCCAGCTCATCCCCTCCCTCATTTCTCAATCACTTCTCCCTCCTCTCCTTCCTCCTTTCCTCACCCATTCTCTTCTTCTACGTAACAACTCTCCCACATCAGGATCTCTTATTCCCTGTCTTTGAAGGTGTGTGTGTGTGTGTGTGTGTGTGTGTGTGTGTGTGTGTGTGTGTGTGTGTGTGTGTGTGTGTGTGTGTGTGTGTGTGTGTGTGTGGTGTGTGTGTGTGTGTGTGTGTGTGTGTGTGTGTGTGTGTGTGTGTGTGTGTGTGTGTGTGTGTGTGTGTGTGTGTGTGTGTGTGTGTGTGTGTGTGTGTGTGTGTGTGTGTGTGTGTGTGTGTGTGTGTGTGTGTGTGTGTGTGTGTGTGTGTGTGTGTGTGTGTGTGTGTGTGTGTGTGTGTGTGTGTGTTCAAGTGTCGTGCCCACTGTACTCTGGCCAGCCCGGACTGTTGCTAGGCTACGACAGGAAGTGTCCTGCATAGTAAATGTATGCGGTGGGATCTGTGTAATTGACTTGGCAAGGGCATGGACGCGCACACACACACACACACAAACTACATACACACACACACACACACACACACTGTGGAAGCATTTATTTCACACTCACATGATAACACACACACACACACACAGAAAAACGTTGGTGTCATGATATCTAGCAGCAGGTTGTATTAAGGCGGGCAGGTTGGTCTCGCCCAACTGAAGCTGCAAGCTGAGAATGATGAAGAGTCGCTTACATCAGTTGTGTGTGTGTGTGTGTGTGTGTGTGTGTGTGTGTGTGTGTGTGTGTGTGTGTGTGTGTGTGTGTGTGTGTGTGTGTGTGTGTGTGTGTGTGTGTGTGTGTGTGTGTGTGTGTGTGTGTGTGTGTGTGTGTGTGTGTGTGTGTGTGTGTGTGTGTGTGTGTGTGTGTGTGTGTGTGTGTGTGTGTGTGTGTGTGTGTGTGTGTGTGTGTGTGTGTCACCTTTCCGCTCCCAGCAGCAGAAAAATCGTTAAAAGAAAGAATCATTACACACACGTCTCCTCTTTTTCCCTCCTAAGACACACTTACTCCCTACCTATGTACAGGCGTTCACTGTCGCTCGGCAGCAGTAATTAATCATAATTATGTGTTGATGATAATTACTGGATGGATGTACTTTGTGTCAGCCTGACGCCTCCCACATGGTGCTCATGGAGGGGGACTGATGCCATGAGAGATGAGATAGCACCGTGATGTTGGCCTCTTGTTTTTCATCTCAAGATTTCATTATGAGCTCTCATCTGAATCACTGCTGGAAGACTCTTTAGATGACAGCTTGGAAATGTAGCTACGTTTACTCGCAAAACGCAATGTCTTGATTGAAGAAACACGATTTGTTGAATATGAAAATATTTTTTTCAGCTCAAAAGGACAAATAAACTAATGTTGTATAACCCGGTCTTTGAACATTTGACTTTTGAAGATGTTTTATAGAAGGTTATCTTATTAATTGTATGAAATTGCAGCTGTGTTTGGGTTGTAATCAACACTTACGTAAGACCAATAATGTTAATAATGTTGGGACAGAGTAAACTGAAAAATGTCAGTAGATTTTGAAACATCCCACAATGAATGGAGGGAGATGATCCTGTCGCCTCTAACCTTTTGAGTGTATTGTGTAAAACAATGACCCATGATCAATATACAGTATATGTGCAGCAGATTAAACTAATGGGTAATGCTCTGGTTTGTGAGCATTTTCACATTTAGTTTGGTGGAACCTATACTCCATTTCCATACGGTTGTTTTGAAACACTCACCTGCAGGGAGGACGCCAAGTAACGACTCCACCGTCCTCGATGCATCCGCCTGAAGGCTGATTGGAGATCAGTTTTGTGTCAGTCTGCTGTCTCCATCTCAGCAGGGCCATCCAAGCGGAACAAACCTAGTCAATGTGGTCTGTTATCGCTCAAACACACCTGGCCTGGCAGCGTCACAACTCTCTGTGTGTGTGTGCGTGTGTGTGTGTGTGTGTGTGTGTGTGTGTTTTGTTTTATATTTACTCCAAATATTTCTACAGGATTAAAAGGAAAAATTGTGATTTTGACGCATTAGAAGACATCATTTGAAATGTCTCTGTGATGATTGAAGTTAATGCTCCACTTGCTCACTATGATGACAGATGGAAGTCTAGATAAAAGCATGAAGCCCTCAGTTTGTGTCATAGTTGCCCGTGGAGCTCCAAACTGAACGCTGTTTCGTTAGCATTAGCGCTCAGCACGGTCATGTTCCTGCAGGACTGAGCTGTGAGCTAAGGGAGAGGAGGAGACAGAAAATACAAGGGAGGGACAGTGCTAAAGTAAGCGAGACATCTAGAGGGAGGAGGGCAGAAATAATGAGGCATAAAGTGAGAAGTTAAGAGGGTTAGATAATGAGAGAGAGAATAGGAGGGATAAGGGAGAGAGGCAGAGAGAGAGTGAGGGAGAATATGCAGATCTAGGTCAGAGAGGCAAAGCAGATGACAAACAAGTGGAGGAAGGGATGAACAGAGTCTCAAAGCTGCCCCCTCTGAACGGGCCGGAGCAGGGAGAGAGTGGGCATCCTTAGAGGACAAGAAGGAGAGAAAGAGGATGACAAAATATATTTATATTTCGTTACTTGCAGGGCTTCAGCTAACATCTATTTTCATTTTTGGTTGGCGAAGCATAATAACTGGAGGAAGGAGATATGGCAAAGTTAGCTGGTGCTTTCTCAAGACTAGAGACTATGAGAATGGATTCATCTTCAAAATAATTCTTTATGCAAAAATGGTAGAACATTTAAACCTCTCAAACATGGAGATTTAATACTGTCTTAGTTCATTTAAAGACATCTATCTGCCCTTTCATTAACTTGATGGACATGTTTTAAAAAATCTTGAGGACATTTTATAAATGGTAGGAAATAATCTGCATATTTATTTGTTTTTAATTGTAAGTTGGGGCCCTTGTCCAAAGTATGAAAATGTGGTTTCCAGAACGTACACGTGAAAACAATCATTTGTTGTTTAACCTGCCGTTACATGCCACTATTTCTGGATGAGCAATAGCCAACAAAAAAACTAAATACGGTTCTTAACAACCAAAGAATGCACTGCTTAGACGGATAAACTGTTGTTGTTGTTAGTGAGCTTTACTGGTGTAGGCATGTTCTTGAAGATTATAAGCCAGGCTACAGCAGCTGTTTCCATCAGGTTTAACGCCTCCTGGCTCCATCTGTACTTAACAAACAGATATGAGAATGATATTGTTCATCTAACAAACTATGTCCAATTGTTACTTTAATGCGTAAATTATTGTGTCAATCATTGGACTTGTTTTGTTTAACCATCAGTCCAAAACCCAAATAAATTCTGCTGCTGTATACAACAGAAAAAGGAGAGATAATCCTCGCATTAGAGAAGCTAAAATCAGCAAATATGTTTGGCATTTTAGTTTGATAAATGACTGTTGATGAGACTATTCATTTGACGCATGGTTTCAATAATAATCATTAGTCTTTCCCCCTTGCTTTGATATCATTGTTCCACACAATATCCTGTTAACTGCTTTGGTGATATTTAATGTTGCGTTCATGTAACCAAAGACCCAACGCCATCCCCTCTTTGAATGTGCAAGTACATGAAGAGGGGGAGGACAGAGACGGAGCGAGAGATGAAGAAGAACAGACAGCGCTAATTCCTTTCTGTTGCTCCTTTCACACTTGGTCATTTAATAAGGCTGGATGACATTACTGCTCTAGGAACGAAGGAGAGATAGAAGGAGATAGGGAAGGAGGGAGGGAGGAGGCTCTGAGAGTAATGAATCTTGATCCAGCTCTGATGGTGTCCATGTCCAATATCTCTTGGACACATTCGCTCTGTCCTGCTCTCTTACAGCCTTTGTACTTCTCTCTTCATGTCTCTGTGCACATGTGTGGGTGTGTGCATGCTTCTGCCTGTGCGGAGAAGTCGGTGTATGTGTGCAAGCGTGTGTGTGAGTTTCTGATTTGTAAGTGGCTGTAATTCCTTTGTTGGACTCCAACAAAGCCAGTCCTTGTGCTCGAGGAATTGGGGCAGTCTGATCCTAATGAGAAATCCCTGTTCAATCTTTCCAACTCTTTTAATGTGTGTGTGTGTGTGTGTGTGTGTGTGTGCGCGTGTGTGCGCGCGCGCATGCGTGCGTGAGAAATGAAAGACTGATCACAGTGTTCAAATATCCACTGGTGCTTAGTTTGCATTATGTAGTGCTGGACTGTGACACAATGAAGTATCATTATTAAATCCCTAACTTTCATTCGTTCAGCAATAAATCAGCAAGTTTAAAAGTTCCCTTTTAATTCAAAAGAGCTGTTTAATGAGAGATGTAATTCGTGGCTTTGAATAGCCTTCGCTCTGGGACCTCAGCTGATGTTAACATATTGTCAGACATCATGTGGGAAATCACGAATGTACAATGGCTGCTCTGAGAACATAATAGCTTCTTGAAATGTAAACAAATTGGAGTGACTTTGTAAAATGCAAATGAAGCCGTTTGTTTTTAGGACATTTGGGAAATTCCTATAATAACTTGTTGTCCCGTTTTTTATTTAGGGTTCGAACTCCAGTTTAGCATATTTAACGGGCCCAATGAGCAAACGCATGCCTTTCTGTGAGATCATATCCTTGTAATAATCAGTTTGTACTTTGTAAAACTGCAGTGCAGAGGAACAAGAACGCTCTGAGCTGCCTATATAATATTGCAGTTAATAACTGTGTATTGAATATACCTCCAACTCAGCTATTAATGGAGTCAAGTGAGTTTACAGGAGCCTCTGGGTACAGTACAATTGATCCGTTAAAACGACTAGATAGTGACAATGACTAATGATCAGTGTTAGGGTGCAGAGAGACTGTCCTGCTGCTGGGAAATCACTCCTGCAAGTGAATAACAAAGCAATGAAACCTCAAACTTGTTCCCATAATATACTTTTGTTGTTATTGAAGCATTAAAGCCTTTGTTTTGGCTGAAGCGCTCATTATCAGAATGGCCTTTCGATTAAAGCCCTCAGGAGGCGATCTAGAGCCAAAGCCCTTAATGCCATCTGGTTTATACTGTAACACTTCCACGTATGTGTGTGTACCCTTCACTATGTGTGTGTACCCTTCACTATGTGTGTGTGTATTTGTTTGTGCTGCTACGCTGTTCTGCTCAACATGCTAATCAGTTGATTCCTGACAGGTGGAAGTAATAGCCGTCAGAGTTTTTAGCGTCTCTCTCGCGGTTAGCTTCATTAGCTGATCACAGGCGCAGATGCTCCGATGCAAACGAACCTCCTGGGTCTTCTATTCCCCCCCCAGCGCCCAATCTCCCGGTTCCTCGCCTCCTATCTCCCCCAGGCATCTGACTAGCCTCAATATTACACAACATGGCAACGTTTTGTAACGGTATCTGTCTAAATGTGTCTGTTTCTCCATGGTTTATATATTATACGCAGTCTGTTAAAAGGCAGTCTTGAGTCAAACAGAAACAGAAAAAATCTAGTGTGTCTGTTCTCACAAACGATACTCATGTAAACAAATCTTTAACAGTTGGAAAAAGGGCATGTCACCATTATTTATTCATCTATCCGTATTTTTGATCAACTTCCAATGAGAAGTGGAGTTTTTTGCTCGTTTTGTTCTAAAAATGCAGATTACCGGTACATGAGTGTTTGACTTTGATTTATGCTTTCATGCATATTGAATGTTTCAGAGAAATGTGCAGCGTCAGAAAACATTAATAACAGCATATTGGTGGTGGGTTATATGAATGAATATGTGTTAAGTAATACTCATATACTCATCGTTTTACGCTCAGTGTCCGAAAGAGAATTGCTTCTCAACTTATTCTTCCGATTATGGACTATTGTGATGTTCTCTACCAAAATGCACATAAATCAGATCTTGCTCCACTCAACATAGCCTACAACAGACTATGCAGATGTGTTCTTGGTTGTCCTTTTCGTACACATCACTGCACAATGTATAACCAACTTAAATGGCCTTCTTTAAATGTAAGAAGACACACGCATTGGCTCCAGCTGATATTTAAATGCATTTATCTTAACTATCCCCCTTATTTAAAGCAGTATTTTGTACCCTACTCACCAAATCATCAAGTTAGACATTCTGTTCAGATTCATTTCTCTGTCCCCTCTGCAAAAAAATGGATTGGCAGAAGAGCGTTCATGTTCAAAGCCCCAACTGACTGGAATACTTTACCTGCTGCTATTAGATCTCTTGCATCATTGGGTATATTTAAACATGCATTGTTATCTCACCTTCAACTGGTCTGCACTTGTTATAACTGATATTGATGAAACTGATTTGCTCGACTGTCTCAAATTGTAATGATTGTGTGCATTGCTTGAATTGTACAGACTGTATGTGGTTTGTCTTGTGTGTCATGTTTTGCATTTGGTCTTTTTGTTTATGTATGTCTGTAAGTTGTTGCTCTTGTCGGGACCCCCTTGAAAACGAGATGGTGCATCTCAAGGGGTTTATCCCAATGAATACAAATGTCTATATATATATACACTTTGTGAGTATTTCCCTCATTGTATTTGTTGCTTATAGGACAGGATCACCTTTGAAAAGTCCTGCTTACTAGTGTTTTCTATCGCAGTATTGACTGATTTATACAATGATATAAATACATGTGCTGCATTTCTTCAGAAAATTATGAAATGTGAAACGACATTGACATTTCTCTTCTTTATTCTCCCTCTCCTTTCCTCCTCTTCTCTTCTTCCACCAGGGTCGCCATGTTAAGACAGGGCAGCTCGCAGCCATCAAGGTCATGGATGTCACCGGGGTAAGACACACACACACACACACACACACACACACTCGTCACACACGCACAACTAATCATCCCAAGTGATTATAACACCATCAACCATATCATCTTATTATGAGCGATGAGTCAGTGTGTGTGAGTGTGTAGTGGCAGAGAGGAAATGAGGACAGGCCTATTGCCATGGTAATATTAGCTGAAAGTAATCGTGGTCTCAGGCGTGTCTGAAGCAGGAGGGAATCTCAGTTATATTTAGAGATCCTCTCATTCTGCCAGAAAAACAATGAGGACAGCCGGAGTAAAACAACGACAAAGGAACTGATGAATGAATGTGAGCATGAATGACTGAATAGGAAATGAACACATGAAGTGGAACGATGAACCAATGAAAGAAAATACCAATGGAACAGATGTGTGAAGCATGAATAAACTGCGTATGAATGACTGTGTGAATAAATCTGCTTAAATACAATGAAAATAAATGACTGTATTCATTGATGATTGCAAATTAAATGAGGGGAAAAACTAACATTTGCTAACTTAATGAGCTCCAAAATGGGCTTACTAAAACAAATGTTTTTGTTTTCACAGCTGATGATCGCTAAATGAACGTAATCAAGGCCTCATTTGCTGACATTGTGCATAATGAATAAGAGATTAGGGTTTTTAACCAACTGCCATCACAACAACTTGTTCTTAACAACTGCTTTACGCTTTGTGGCAGTAACCCCCTAAAAGGAAACTAATTAAAAATGAATGCTATTGTGGTTAATTGAGCGGCCAGTTTATTTTTAAACGGATTCATAAAGCAAATCCTTCGACAACTCCATTCCCTTTCCCTATCACCATCCTATTAATATGTTTGAGGGGTCACAAATAGAGGTCGCGGTTTAATGCCTGTTGATATTTCTCTTCTGCCAGGACGAGGAAGAGGAGATTAAAGCGGAAATTAACATGCTGAAGAAGTACAGCCACCATCGGAACATCGCCACCTACTATGGAGCCTTCGTGAAGAAAAACCCCCCTGGCGTAGATGACCAGCTCTGGGTACGCTATTATCCGTGTGTTGGTGCATGTTTTATATTCTGTGCATCTCTCCTGAGTTTAAGAGAGGAAGGCGGTAGTTTCCAGGAGAGCCACAGAGCAGAAAAGAAAGAAGGGACTTTCCATTTTTCACTGCTACACTTATGTGAAAGAAGCGAGTGTTGAGTTTGCTCAAGCACGCAGCGAATGTGTGCATTGAAGTATGTGTATATACTTTGTGTGAAATACATAAAGGATATGAGTTACTGTGCGTGGCTCGCTGGCTGCTGCAATAAATCAAATGTTAATGCGATCTAAGGGAGCTTTCTCTTCTCTGATCCTGTAGCATTCATCACGTAACAATGGGAGGACACACACACACACACACACACTCACAACCGATATACACAAAGCAGCCAGATATACTGCCTGCATAATTCCCCCTGACTCAACAGCTGCCTGTATGAGTGTGTTAGTGACGGCCCGTCCACACGGCGGCGTGCGTTGAAGCTTCTGCCCATTCACTTTGAATGGGGTGACGTCACGCTTTGCCGAACTGCATTGTGGGAGCGTTGCTCGCTTCAAAAGTTGAGCGATGTTCAACTTTTGAGGCTTCGGCGGAAGCGTCAGCCAATCAAATCATATGCCAGTACAAGCTCTAGCCAATCAAACCGCTGCTTGTGTGTCCGGGGCGGGAGATTCATGTGATTGGTTGTTGGTCGAGTTTCAGACAAGCTCACCGGCAAGCTTCAACGCACGCCGCCGTGTGGACGCTGCGTAAGTGCACAAGCTGTATGTCTGCGTGCTTTGACATGTGTCCCGTTATGTTTATGCGTAAATGAGTTTTCTTTTATATTTGCGTGCTGCTGGAGTACTTGTGCACAGCCTGGGGAGAAGGGGTCGGCCATTACTCGCCAACTTCCTCTCCCTGTTATCCAAAGTGATGATGAGAGGAGCTTGAAGCGAGGCCAGAACTGACCAGCAGCTGAAATTGTGCCCAAAAATCTCCTCCCTAAATGAGTCGGGGAGAGGAGGCAGCTGAGGAGAGGGAGAGGAGAGGGGTTGACAGAATGGACACATTGTGTTTGGGTCAAGAGATGGACTTGATGTGTTCATGTGAACTGCTGACCTCGTTGAGTCAGTAGTTCTGTGTGACAGAAGAAGAGTCCTTAAAATGGCTGTCTGTCCATGTGTGTTCACTTGTGTGTGTGTGTGGGATGTTTTCTCTCTATAGTAATGTGATTATGGCTTCTGTGTATTTTCTTTGTAATGTGCATCATGTTGAAGAAAGGACATTTTATTCTGTGCACATGAAAACATCCAAGAGTTACCATAGTTGTTGTTATTGGAGAAACAGACCAATAGCAATATCAGTACTAAGGAATATTATATATCCCAAAAATATTTATGACTCATTTTGTGTATAAAGATTTACGTAGTAAATATAACACATGATGAAAATATATGACCTTTAAATATTTCATTTTTTAAGTATTCACAGTCAGGTTTTGACTGTTTTCTGAAGGTGTATAGACCAAATGAGGTACTTGTCAGATTATTAAATAATTAAAATAATTGCTTTTAAAGATGACACCAAGGGGTGGACTTAAAAAGAAGTACATTTTGAGCAGTACCTTACATTTTTAAACACATATATTGTATATTTGACCTGATATTGGCGCAGAACTGAACCTACAAGTTGCTTGACTGACTGACAATTAAGCCATTTGTAGGTTCAAAGAAAAAAAGTTAAATGTTCTTTGTTTTATTTTATTATGTAGAGACATTATTAATAAAAAAAAATTATTATTTACAAGCTTTTGTTTATCTAAGTAAGGTGCATATTTGGAGTTACTGTCTTGTTTGGATCAGATACTAGACCTGCTTGTTGTTTCAGAACGTTCATTAATCCACTTGTGTGTGTTCAGCTGGTCATGGAGTTCTGTGGCGCCGGCTCAGTGACGGACCTGATCAAGAACACCAAGGGAAACTCTCTGAAAGAGGAGTGGACCGCCTACATCTGCCGGGAGATCCTCAGGGTGAGTGGCCATGATGCCGAGTCACTGTTTACTGTATTGGAAACCAACAGAAAGAGATCCTTGGTGATGAATAAGACCATGTGAGCTGTGTGTAGAAACGAAGCAGCTGTTTGATTATTCATTTTCAGAATCATCATCTCCCTGATTCAGCTCATGACTCAGTTCTGTCTGGCATCAACAAAATGTCCCCTGTGCAATGTAAACTAATCACTACTGTAGGATAGGGTGTTTTCCCTGTTGTCTTAATTAAAATCAGTACTTATGCTTAAAATAAAACATATTCTAACATATGAATTAATTTTCTTTCTTTAGAAAATGTTAATATCCTTTATCCTCTACACGTATGTTTTATTAAAACCCCTTAGGGTCTTGTAACATATTAATGAAAGTGTTGAGGTAATGGATTTGGCATTTAATTCTCATTTAATGTAATAATGTCTTGGCTTATCTTCATGTTATCCTCAGTTCATGAGTATCTTATCATTGACATGATATTTCACAGCAATCAGCAGTTGTTTGTGTTCTGTGGTTTCCGTGTGTTGGAGTGACGTAGAGAAATGTATTGAATCTTTTTTGGAAATCGCTCTCGTTCCCCAGAATCCAATCTCTTCTATCTGTTTTGGTGACGGTTTTTCGATGAGGGCCATAGCCTCAGACAGAGCCAGTTATACGCAGCGTTGCACTGAACTCAGACAACAATGATTTCCTTTCATCCACTTTTATTTCTCTCTTCACCCCTAATTTCTCATCGTATTTTATTTTGCGACCCTCTTTCCCGCTGTGATTTGGTTACATATCGTCTCTCTGTCTTCTTCCCTTTTGTATTTCTTTTACTGAGGCTTTTATGTGTTCCTGTTGTATCCTTGTCTTGGTGTTATTTTACTCATTTTACATTCGATATCAAATGCTTGACTAAATGAGGACCCTAACCCTAACCGGACACCTTCATGAATCTGGCTTGGACTACATATACCAAACATCTGATATAACGGTGATATATGGTGTACGTTCAGTTATGATAGCAAGAAACACCGTCTCAATCGTTGAATTTCCAAATGACTATTATGATTGATTACAGAAAACACGCTAATATCACACTTTAAAATGGTTTCTCTTTGATATTAAGGTTGTTTGATTTGTGTGACAAAAGGAAAACACTTTCACAGAAAGGCTTTGCTACAGATATTCACGTGGTGTATTTTTATCCAAAAGGGATGTACAAATACTGCAGTTATTACATTTTCTTCGAAAGGCAACTTAGATAAAACTTGCACACAAAAAAAGTCTCTGTAAGGAACAGCCTTTTGGTGCACATGGTGGTCAGATGTCAAGGTCAGCTAGACATTGGTATCTGGAGCGTTTAGTCTTTTTCAAGGGCACTCACTCAAAACATATGAATAATCCTGACTGGTCTTATTGCTGCATTGTCATTCCTTCACTGTGTGTCTCTCTCTGCAGGGTCTGACTCATCTCCATCAGCACAAGGTCATCCACAGAGACATCAAGGGACAGAACGTCCTGCTGACGGAGAACGCAGAGGTCAAACTAGGTCAGTCTGTCATCTAACCCCGTATCACAAAACGGCTGTAGGATTGGGAGGGGAGGTGTGTGTGTGTGTGTGTGTGTGTGTGTGTGTGTGTGTGTGTGTGTGTGGTGTGTGTGTGTGTGTGTGTGTGTGTGTGTGTGTGTGTGTGTGTGTGTGTGTGTGTGTGTGTGTGTGTGTGTGTGTGTGTGTGTGTGTGTGTGTGTGTGTGTGTGTGTGTGTGTGTGTGTGTGTGTGTGTGTGTGTGTGTGTGTGTGTGTGTGTGTGTGTGTGTGTGTGTGTGTGTGTGTGTGTGTGTGTGTGTGTGTGTGTGTGTGTGTGTGTGTGTGTGTGTGTGTGTGTGTGTGTGTGTGTGTGTGTGTGTGTGTGTGTCTTCTTTTATGCTGAATACCAGCAGAGTCATCTCTCTGTAGCTCGGCCCCTGCTCTGGTGCAGAAGGGACTCTCTCTCTTTCCTCTCTATCACTCTCCCCCTAAGACCCAGTGGGCAGGGGATTATAAACTGTGTGTGTGTTTGTAAATGGGGCGAGTTATTGCAGGTTAGGCTATTAGTTTCTGTTTAGAGTCCATTAAGGAATGTGGTAAAGCCCATTGGAATTGGCCCACACACACTCTCAAAGACACACACTGAGAAAAACAACGATTAAATGACTTGTTGCCTTTGTGTGTGTTTTTCTCTGTAGTGGACTTTGGAGTTTCAGCCCAGTTGGACCGAACAGTGGGACGGAGGAACACGTTCATCGGGACGCCATATTGGATGGCACCTGAGGTCATCGCCTGTGACGAGAACCCTGAGGCCACGTACGACTTCAAGGTGCCTAAACAACCTCCTTTCCACATCTGTGTGTTGAGCCCTTTTTGTGTAACCCTGAGTATTTACGCACTGTGTCTCTGCCATTACAGAGTGATTTATGGTCACTGGGAATCACAGCAATAGAGATGGCTGAAGGAGCACCACGTATGTACACAGTCTAAAACACACATCTCCACCACACATCATCTCTTAGTGCTTCTACAGTAGATCATTATAATCCGAAGTCTTTTTATTTTAAGTCTAGGACAGTGCAACTCATTCTTTGCCAGTTTTTTGTAATGAAGGCCAAAGAGCAGATATAAAATTGGTTGTGAAATAATTTTTATTTTCCCTTCTTTCATTACCTTATTCCTAGCAGACATGCACAATATCAGGATGTTCAGTTGAAAAGCTGCTTCTGGACATACTTTAGATTTGTCAAGGTTGTTCAGTTCTAGCAGTCTAGGACAGATCAATCCTGCATAAAGGAAGAAGACCTCAAACTGGATATGAATATTTCAATATGTGCTTCACAAGTTGAACGTATACTGTATAGGTGAAGACCATTTACAAACAAAATCATATTTGTTAGGATGTTAAAAAAGTCTGAAACTCATAGGACGTACTCAAATCTGTTAAATAAAATTATGCAAAACGGCTGAAACCTGGCCATGTTTGACAATGAGAAGTTTGAATATGTAAATGTGAAACTGCCTTTTTGTGAGATAGATAACAACCTAGGTGTTCCATGTGTTCAGAAAGTTGAGACTTAAGTGTGTGTCAGTATATCTAATAGATTGTTATCAGTATTGACAGCCTATATTAGATAGATCAGATGAGGACAAGCTCCAGCTGGCTTTGATTAAATGCCATGATGATGGGTGAGAAACATCCACCCAAACTCACCCATGTTTGGTATTTAAATCTTTAGCGCTGTGTGACATGCACCCAATGAGAGCCCTCTTCCTCATCCCGCGAAACCCCGCCCCCAGACTCAAGTCAAAGAAGTGGTGAGTGTGAATCTTACAACCCCATTAAAAGCAGGTTAATCAGTTCAGTCATAAACCTGGTTACAGCGGACCATTAATTTCTCTGTGGTTTCAGGTCTAAGAAGTTCCAGTCGTTCATAGAGAGCTGTCTGGTGAAGAGTCACGGCCAGAGGCCCAGCACGGAGCAGCTCCTCAAACACCCGTTCATCAGAGAGATGCCCAACGAGAGGCAGATCCGCATCCAGCTGAAGGACCACATCGACCGCACCAAGAAGAAGAGAGGAGAGAGGGGTGAGCAAGATCACACACTCCTATGCATTTAAACATGGATGTACATCTAGATTCACTCACAGGTGGACGTGGAGGGATTCATTAAGTTAAAAAAACATGGTAGCTTGCAGGTGTTAAAGGTCACCTATCATGCAAAATCCACTTGTTCATGTCTCTTCTACATCAACATGTGCAGAAAGAGATTCTGAAAGTTTCAGGAACAAAGATTCTCTCTCTTTTTGATCCATTTCTATAAAAACCTGTCTGAAAACGAGCTGATCAGATTTTGGCCACTTTATGATGTCATAACGATGTTTTGGCTTGTGTAACCATTAGCCAATCAGCAACCAAGGTAACACCCCCCCCTTATCAGAGGGGAGTGGGGAGGGGCTCCTTATTTTCATCTAAAGTAACAGACAGAGAATCAGCACTTTTGAAACAGGGCTGAAACAGAGGGGATTATGGGTAATGCTGCAATGATCTGTTTGGTGTTTGGAGTCAAACACTTCAGAGACATGTTCTGTATATATCTGAGACCTGTAATATATTGATGTAAAACAGTATAATAGGGGATCTTTAAGTAAAAAACACATCGTAGCTTGCAGGTGTTAACCGACGTTGAAAATATAGCTTTTATTAAGCAGCACCCCCCGGGTATGAAAAGTGAAGGCAATTTGGAAGTGCCTTAATCTTGCATTGTCTCTAATATCAAACGGATAAATCCACTGGTAGCGGAAAGAAATCTGGTGATATGCAATCTATGAGAAACTGACTTAAAAATACTTAGATAGTATCAAAAGTAGGGTTTGATGTCATGACAATGAAGGATTATAACTATAAAGTGCAGCAGTCCAACCAATTATATTCGTTGTTTGGCTGAAGTGCAATCTCACACTCACACACACGTGCTCAAACCAACACACACAAATGCACATTCGACTCGTTGCATTCAAATGAGTGAGCTGTAATACACTTTCATACAAACACGCAGATGCAAATTCTCCCACACATGTTCCACTCCACCGCGAAACAAACACAGAGGCCGTTTCTCAATCGCGAGGATGCTGGCTTGGTAGTCGCGTACTTCCAAGTCACTTCCTTCAGAAACGAAGCAAGTATGCTTCCAAGCCACGGCTTCGGAAAACGAAGAAGAATGGAACAGGCTAACAAGTGTGCCACCCTCTCTAACGGTATCAACATAAACTGTACCGAAAATAAATACCTCACGATGTCTATCTAATTATGAACTTGCTTTACTTTCACGGAACACTTTTTTGGTGATAACAAATGTAACAAAGTAACATATTTACCAACACATGTTCTACGCCACTACATACTTACATTTAAATGTGTGCTGCGTCGGTTCAGCCATTCTCCGCAAAGGGTTTTTGAAATCGGTCCGTGCGCAAAGCATTGTGGGGATTTTAACGACGCAAAGTCTACCCATGTGCAGCCTCGACATTTCCCCCAAACCAAGGACGCGGCCTCGGTGGAATTCCAAGTATGCTGGACATTGGAACGGTCCTGCTGCGCCACTTGATGACGTAGCATCCTTGAAATATTGGCTTGGAAGCCAGTATCCTCGAGATTGAGAAACGGCCACACAGTTTGAATGATAGACTGACAGAGGCACACAAGAACCACATTAACCGCTTCAACAAACAGCACACTGCAGGGCGGACGTCTCCATGATGTATAGAAATGTCTCATCGTTGTAGAGACTGTGACTTTCTCCAGCTGTCACTTTGTCACATTCGGAGGACAGGTCTGTGTGGATGTGTCTCAGAAAGAGCTCCGAGCTTATGTTCTCCACTTCGCTGCTCACAGTAAAATTACAATTTATACTCTTATTTAAAGCGGCTAAAAGAAAGTGCCTTGAAGGAGGGAGGATCTGGGAAGGCCAGAATCGTGAGCAGTTTAGAAATGAAGGTAGTTGAAGTGAATCATGAAGAGTGGAATGGCTTTTCTGTCTGCTTGTAATTACCTCACTCACTCTGGTTTTATTCTTTCTTTTCTTTTTTTATTCTTTATTTATTTGGGGTCACATTATAATACAAGTACAGTTTTTCAAATCATATATTTTTAGAGACCCGAAAGTGACAAATGAAATAGCAAACAAAATTAGTCAAAATAAAATAAAAACGAAAAAGTACACAGGGGTTGTTTGAAATAGCAAATGTCTACACATGTACATATGCATACATATCAACATACATACATACAATACACATACATGTGACCATACATACACATCTATACATATACATTCAATCGGTGTATAGAAACACAGTGAAACAAGGGATGGTCGTCTTTGGGACATGTCAATTCTCCACTTTTTCCATATTTCTTCAAATGTGTTTTCCAGAAGCTTCATTGAGAAGGTGATTCTTTCCAAAACATATATTTCATGGATTTTGTCGTACCAGTTGTCAAGAGAAGGGATATCCGCTTTGAGCCATTTTATTTGTGGGGATTGAATGTACGAGCTCAAATAGAAATTCATCCCAGTTTAAAGGGATTCTTTCCTGTAGTACTATTTCAATTTCGATATGGATCTTTTGCCAAAAGGTTACTATTAAAGGGCAAGCCCAATGGTTTTATTCTTTTATTAGTGTTTGACATTTCTTATTCTCTTTCTCCATTAGATGAGACAGAGTACGAGTACAGTGGAAGTGAAGAGGAGGATGAAGAAAGAGAAATGGGTGAACCGAGGTCAGTGTCCTCAAAATACACATTTTTTTCCCTCCAACACATCTTAAATCTCTTCACTTACTAAAAAATACTTGTGCCCTCTCACCGGTCCGTTCGCAGCTCCATCATCAACGTCCCCGGGGAGTCGACCCTGAGGCGGGACTTCCTGCGCCTGCAGCTAGCCAATAAGGAGCGCTCTGAGGCGCAGCGGCGGCAGCAGCTGGAGCAGCAGCAGAACGAGGAGCACAAGCGCTTACTGCTGGCGGAGAGACAGAAACGCATCGAGGAGCAGAAGGAGCAGAGGAGGAGGCTGGAGGAGGTATGCTGGAGGAGGACAATTATCATGACCTTTGACCTTGTTGAAAGCAATTTGAAAAACATATGAGTATAAATGTTATTTAGTAGCCCCAGAGATGGCAAACGTACACACATCCTTTACTCAAGTAGAAGTACAGATACTCGTGTTTAAAAATACTCTGGTAAAAGTACTGACTACACTTCTCTACTCAAGTAAAAGTAACGAAGTATGGGCTTTGAAATGTACTTCAGTAAAAAGTACCCATAACTCCCAGCTGTTTTAAAGAGTACCTGACCTCCCTTTATATTAATAGAACAATAATGTCATTGTTAGCTAATGAATGTTTCCATGCTGAACAACGGCAACATGACAACGTTTCCATTGGTCCCTCTTCTTTAGAGAAGACCAGGAAATGATGGATACACGGATCGTGTTCAAATCAATAGGCACGCAATGACTCTAAATAATAATGATCACGCCACCAAACACACATTCAAACTAAAGGAACCAGCTGTTTGGAAAATGTAAGAAGTAAAAGTACAGGAATTTGTGTTTTTAAAGTAAAAGTAAAAATTCGACTTAAAAATAAGTAGTGGAGTAAAGTACTGATACCAGAAAAATGTACTTAAGTAATGAAGTATTTGTACTCCACTACTTCCCACATCTGAGTAGCCAAAATGTACATTTTCCCACCAAAAGCCGGTAGTAAGCCCTCCATGCTGTCCTGGTTACAACACTTTAAAGCCTATTTGCAAACATAATTTGTCACATTCTGGCAGTTTACCTCACAAAACATTTTATTCACCATTTGGGTCGAGCTTCAGTATAAAATGTGAGCGTCACAGAGACAGACCGGCACACACAGCCTGTCCCCAGTGTCCCTCTCTCAGTTCCAGAGAGCAGGCTTATAGAAGAAAAGCCTCCAGCCCATAATCTGTGCGCTCTCTCTGGGTTCCCACCAGGACTTGCTTCCCAGCGCACTGCAAAGCAGCATGACTCAACTCGAATAACATGACCCCCCCCGCTTACGGCCAAGTGTGCGTCTGTGTGTGGGAAAATATATGTGTGTTTGAGCAGGGGTGGATGTGTTGTGTGTTTGTATCCTGTTTGAATTACCTCTCCTTCTTTTATTTAAAGGGGACCTATCATGCAAAATGCACTTTTTTAAGTCTTTTATACATAAATATGTGTCCCCAGTGTGTCAGGGAACTCACAAAGGGTCAGAAAACAAAACCCTCTCTCTTTTCCTCCGTACCCAAATCTCTGAAAACGGGGGTACAACAGAGCTGTTCCAGATTTGCGTAAATTACGTCATATTGGAAATGTGGACCCAGGCACTATCAGAAACGTTGCTATCAGAAACAATGCCCGACGTGTTTTTGACGTAATATGGTCTTTGTTTACATTAGCATCGCTAACACTCAGAGCTAACCTGCACTGGAGAGAGCATGTGTAAGAAAGCAGGAAATAAAAAAAAAGAACTCAGCTTGTGGTAAACCCGCAAGAGAAAAAGCATTTGAGCTCCATACTGTTTAAGAAATAATCCTTGATGTGGTATGGAACATGATGGCTTTTAATCACGGCAACATGTAACTGTATCTGCCGGGTAATTCTGAGCAGGCATTAGCTCCGCCTCCTCTTTTTTTTTTTTTTTAAGCTAAGGACCCAGAATCAGAAGTTCTCTAACAGGCCTGAAATAGAGAGATATGAGGGATGTCTAAAATGCATTATCTGTTTTGTATCTGTATGTTTTTATATATCTGAGACCAGGGGCTGGGACTTAAAATCAGCCCGGGACTCTCGACCGGTCCGCTTTGGTACCGCTTGTAAATTGTCAACCGGAGGGTGGGGGGGAGGGGTGAGTGCTAGTGACTCATCCGACCGGCCCACTTCAGTACCGGCCCATCGGGATTCGCCCCGATGGGCAGTCCGCCGCTGTCTGAGACCCATAATATATGCCTAAAAATAGCATAATAGGAGACCTTTAAAGATTCGAAGCCAAGACACAATGAAGAAAGGAAATACATGTATTTAAAGCAAAAGGAATTAAGATGACATGAGTTTACATATTAAAAAGGAGCGTGTGTGAAGATCTCTATGGAGACATGTTTCTTCTTTTATTTGTGTGAAAACAATGCACAGCCCCTAGTAGACCCCCCCTCCCCTACACACAACACAGACTATATCACCCCTTGCTGCTAAATACCAATCAACTATGTGCAATATGTGTTAGATGTGCAATATATATATATATATATATATATGCCGTTAATAACTGTGTAATTTATACCTGGCTGCTAAATCCTTAGAACTGTTTTTGTATTTTGAAAAGTTTTTTTTTATTACTTTTTTTTATTTTTTATTATATCATAACTTAGTACTTTTTTTTAACATATGTAACATTAAGCTGTCTGTGGCTCTTTCCTGCTGTAACGATGCAAATGTCCCCTCTGTGGGACTAATAACGGTATTCTGATTCCTGCTCTCCTCACAGCAGCAGCAGCGAGAGCGTGAGGTGAGGAAACAGCACGAGAGGGAGCAGAGGAGGCGCTACGAGGAAATGGAGCAGCTCCGCAGAGAGGAGGAGAGGAGGCATGCAGAAAGAGAACAGGTTCATACATTTACTGTACTATTGTATTAAAACAAACTTCTTGTATGAATACAGACAGTATGGTGCCACAGGAAAGTGTAATATGACGACAACTCAACTCCAGAATCCCTCATTTGCCCCAAAACGTTTCTTTTTATGGCAACATCTCCCTCTGTCCCTGTGAGTCACTACTTGTCTCCTTAATTTACCTCGGTGGTGTATTTTAGTTCTTTGCAGGATTTCAGTTTCACAACTCGTACACTTTTAAGCTGATTATGCATGCTTTGTTTTTCTGTGCATAACCTCCTACCTCTTGTTGTTAGGCCTCTCTTTTCTCCTCAATCGTAAATGCAAAATATAATTTTCTTCTTTCTTTGCCCATCATATGTTCTTTAGATTTCTGTCTAAGTCAGTCAAACTTTATTGAAACATCTTAAATATTTCACAAATGGATCTCCTTTTCTCAAGTGGGATGAAGCAAATAATAGCTTCAAATGATTACTGTTAGAAACAGTTGTTTAGTGTAAGCAGTTCCTTGAGGATGAAAATCAAGACGTGCCCTGGGCAATGCAACCTGTCGACATTATAACACACAATCTAAAGTGTGATGTGCTACAGTTTAAGAGTGCCAGTGTGTATGACAGTGTTGATGGGTCAAGTAAAAAGATCATATATCTTTTTTGAATAAACCCAGAACCTCGACTACAGCTTGTAAATTATCATTCAGTTTTAAAACCTTTTTTCGAAAAATTCCCAAAGGATTTTTTAATAATTTCTCAGAGCTTGGATCCTTTTGCCATCCTTCTGTCTTTCTTTTAACAATCATCTTTCCTTGACCTGCTGTTCTGATGTGTATTATTTGTCTGTCCTGGTCCCTTTATTATCACTCTGTTTCTCTCCTGCTAATATTAAGTGTTTTGAGAGATGTATTTAAACCCCTCTTTTCTCTCTGTCTCCTTATCATGTTTTCTTTGTAACACATTACAATTGTTGCGTCCTCCTTAGCTTCATCTGGTTCCTGACTAATCTTCTCTCCTCATTCACTGCCACCTCAGGAGATTATCCTCTCTATATCGCTTTCTATCTCTGTCTTTCTTTCTCTGTCTGTGTTTAGACGTTCAGATTTCCTGATTTTTCTCTCGGTCTATTTCTATCTCCTTGTGCCGACACGCTGCTCAGGAGTATATCCGTAGGCAGCTGGAAGAGGAACAGAGGCAGTTAGAGATTCTCCAGCAGCAGCTACTACAGGAACAGGCATTACTGATGGTAACCATAGCCCTCCCACGTGCTACTGCTGCCCCCCATCTGTGCTGTGTGGCCCCCTACCCCCACTGCATGCACCTGAGTGACAGTTTCACAGAGGAACTGACTCAAGGAATCCACAGTCTTGAGACACCCAACATGTCTGCTACCTATTTGAAAAACATGGAACATAAACAATGAATTTCTTATCTCCAGTGCTTGTTATTCAGATCACTCATTGCATGAAGTATACCATTGAGTTGGCTGGATCTCAAAGGATTTCCCAAAGGGTGCAGAAAAACAGTTTTGTCAGCCTCAATCAGTTGGGCCCACGCAAAGTGAGAACATCCAAAGGGAAATGAGACAGATATATTTCCCACAGAGGTGCCAATCTTATCTGTGTCTGTGTTTTATTAGTGCGAGGATTCCACAGTAGGTATTATATGATGTGTCCACTGCCCCTTACATCTTATTTGAGGAGAAATACAGTAAATGAAACCTTTTGAGATCCAATCCATGTCAACCCCAGAGACCACAGTAATGACTTCACGCACCAAAACCCAGAGATGTGTTGCTACCTAAAAATAGCATCTTCCCATTCCCTCTCAACTTCCTTCCTACCTCCATGTCTCCTTCCCTCTCAGTACCTTCCTTCCTTCCTTCCACTCCCAAAGCCCAAGTCCTTTCTTTCCCTCGTCCCGTTCATCTACATCAGGCTCAAGATGGTGGTTATAATTGTGAATCTGTTACATCCACATGATTCAAGTTGTCAGTATTTGTGTTCATAAGTTCTGTTTTGCAATATTTGATAATGCATTGCTCAAATTTGATATCAAAAACAGGCTTGTTTATCAAAAACATTTGCAAACGCACAAAACGGAACAATTGAGAGAAATTCAGTGCAAATGACAGCTTACTATTTCGTAATTAAACTACTTTTTTGACTACTTGAAGATTGCATTGATAAGAAATTGTGCAACAACTCCTCGCCTGATTTGGTGCTGATCTGTGTCTCTCACTACCTTCTCATCATCATCATGTCCTCCTCTTACGGTCCTCCGTTCTCCTCCAAAATCCCCCCCCCCCCCATTCTCCCTGTCTCCCTGCAGGAGTACAAGCGTAAGCAGGTGGAGGAGCAGCGCCAGGCGGAGCGGCTCCAGCGGCAGCTCCAGCAGGAGAGAGCCTACCTGGTGTCTCTGCAGCAGCAGCAGGAGGGACGGCAGGCCGAGAAGAAGCCGCTTTACCACTACAAAGACATCAGCAACCCCACCGACAAGCCTGCCTGGGCTAAGGAGGTAAGTCACAACATGCATGGTGTACAAAGACATGCATGCAGTTAAATATGTGAGTTATCTTCCAAAATCATCCCTTTTCTACACTGAACAAAACTGAAATGTTGACTTTAATTAAATGCATTATGTCGACAAACTGTATTAGGTTAGTTGAAAGCAATAATATTCAGTTTAAATACAAAATGTTAGGTTGAACTTAATATTATTGCTTTCAACTAACCTTATATAGTTATGTTAAATGTGTTGATATAATACATTTAATTAAAGTCAATGTTTCAGATTTTTCCGTGTAGAAGGGACAAGTACCAGCTCTGAGTCGAGTACTAAATATCTGCATGTATTTTATACAAAAACACCCAGTGGCCTTTTTGTGTTGTTAATATCTAATTCAGCAGGTCCTACTAGAAGCAGCAGCCCCCGTGGGAGACATCGCTTCTTGAGTCTGAAGATATTTAAGAAGTGCTTTTATTCCCCATGTGAAGTCTCCTCTGTGTTTGTGTTGTGGCTTACCTTCCTCTGACTCTGACCCCCAGGTCCTGAAGCAGCAGCATGTTCAGGGTCACCTACCCCACTCCCAACTACGACAGCACCAGTCATTCAACCAACCGGCTTCATCCCCTGACTCTTGGCGCCAAAACAGAGCTCAGGCCCCTAGACAAACCCCGTCCCATGGTGCCCAGCCCCTCTCCTCCCACCCCCCCCATATCCATATCTCACTAGATGGAGAACTCCTAGATCCGGGGCTCAAGCAGGAGATAAGTCAGCAGGTCAGAGAGTTTAGGGCTCAAAAGCTCAGGGGCCGCAGCCCGGGGCGCAGCCGGGAGCAGAGCCAGGGTCCTGGCCAAGGGCCCAGTAAGGGACCTGGTAAGAATCAAAGAGAGCTTTCCAGTCACGAGCCAGTCAGCCAGTCTAACCAAGTGCTCAACCCTTATGCTCTGGCGCCTAACAATCAGAATGAGAGGCCCAGAGACAGGCCTCTTTCTGCCCCAAATCATGCAGACATCCAGGGGCTAACGCCGGACCCTAGGAGTCCCCAATCTGGATCTATGTCTGCTTTCAAAGTGGTTAGTAGACATCCGCGCAGCAAGTCACACTCACCTTGCTGTAGAATAGATGTAGAAATAGAATCAGAGTCTCAGGGAAGGTGGCTAAAAGAGAGTAGGCTAGATCGCAGCCACACGAACCTCCTATTCCCCCCGGACTGGGAGGTCTCACATGGCCCAACTGACCGCCTCTCTTGCTCCTTCCCTGACAACGCTCTCCAATCCGCCGTACAAAGGTGCAGGAATTCCTACTCACCTGCCTCCAATAGTCTTCTTCAAGTCCCTGGTGACAATCACTTACTTCCCCCTCCTTTGTATAGTGACAGAGAGGGAGGGAATAGGTGGCAGGGAGTAAGACCTTGCTCCTCCATGTCTGACCTTAACGCTTCTGCCCCAGCAGACGTAATGAGACAGAACTTTTCTGAGATCAGACATATGGGTTTTCGCTACACTGAAGGGCTAACCTCTCCCACCATTCCCGATTTGTGGCTGAGCCCCTCACCTCGCACCTCTCCACAAATCTCCCCCTCTTCCTCAGGCTCGTGGTCCACCGGTAGCTTTTCCCCTCAATTCTCCTGTGACACGCTTGTGTTCAACAATCCTCACACACCTTCTCCAACCTACAATGACCTCCTCATGCCCAACCAGGCCTTCCATATCTCCCTCTCAGCAACGTCTACCCCTCGCTGCTCCCCGTATGGCTCTCCCATTGGATCCCAGAACCAGATCCATTAAGTGCTCGACCCTTGTCCAAAGCACACATGTATAGATACACACAATCACACACACAATCACACACACACACATTTTTGTACTTCTATGTTTGTGGCTGAAATGAGGCCCAAATCCGTTTCTAGTTTTCGTAACTTGTGTTGATACAACATGAAAGGGTTGATGCACATTTAGGTTGTGTCTGCTGATCTTTGGTGAACTCAAAATATACTTAAATCAACAAAAGCAATAATTGCAACTATTCCCAATTAAATATTTAAACATAGACTGTAGTGTAAACAAATTTGCTCGCCAAAAAATCGACTTCCTTGTCCCAAATGTAACCCTCAAATATATTTCAGAATATATCTCCACTAACAAAGTCACATAAGTCATCCCAAAGATGCAAGCACACATGCATAATGTAAATACATACAAACACACAACATTACTATTAAAAAAAATCTACATTTATCTCGACAATTTACGTGTATTTTATAATGAATCTACATGTTGTACATTTTTTAATTACTGAAAATATTATCTTCTGGGACTGAGATCCATTGCGGAGTTGCTGATATTCAGAGACAGTTTATCACCCTGTACCATAGGTAGCTTAGTTACCCACGCCCCCCTTCCCCCACACCCGTATAACCCACTACCCCAAAAAGCACCATGGCCAACCCACTCCATATTCTTGTTGATGTCATCGGGGAAACCCACCCATCAGAACTTCTATTTAGGTCAGTCAACCAGTCGATCTAATCCCGGCTTGGTGATGGGTGCTGGCCAATTGGTGGTGGGATCCTTCTAACAACCCTGGATCCTCAGAGGATGTCCTCCATCTGCTCTCCTTACTAATCTTTTTCTTTGTTCTTTCTTAGTTTTGATGCGACAGTGACCTCTATTAACATCCCCTAATGCTCTGTGTTAACCTCTGAGAAACCTTGCCATGGAAGAAAGAGCTTTTGGGTGGTAGGCTTAAGAGGAACCTCAAAAACTTGTAAATATTTGATCAGCACCACTCAAAAGGTTTTTCTTCCAGTAGCAATCTCTCTATCTGTTTGAAGGTCAATTGATGTTTATGCTAACATTGATCGCCTCCACAGCTTAAACTCGACCTGGATCACAGCAGTGCTTCTCCTCACTCACCAAATATTTCTTTTTCATTGGTTCTGTGTACTGAGCTGCTGTTTATCTACACTTCTTTCCTTCACCAGTAGTTGGCGTTCATCCCGAGTGAACAACTAACAAGAGATGATTTCTGACACCGAATACCATAGTTGCCTCACTGTAGTTGACTCGCTAGCAGGCAACTAACAAATATTTGAGGAATGACACAATATTGCATAGTTGTTCTGACCCGGGTCATAATCTTGAATAATCCTACAAGATTATGGACTCATGTGGAATTACAGAAAGCCTCCAAAGGGGATAGTTCTCATTGCATACGGAAGTTTAACTGGGGGCTATTGACTCTATGCCATGCTGAGCCACGACTCAACCGTCCACCAGCCGTTGAGTAGACGATGTTCAGAGGAAAAGTGTGATTTTATCAGCCGGGAGCATTCCTCACTGCACACCAGATAATCTGATAATCTGATTACACTGGCAACGGGAGCTTTCTGTCGTCCTCACTCACAGATATTTGGTGCTTGTTTGCATCGAAGCTCTGTGAAAAAAGTCACTGAAGCTCTTATGAACATAACAATAGCTCCGCATCTACTCAAAACTATGATTTTTTTTTGTTTAAATGCGGTGTCTGCTTAAAAAGATTTGGGATAATTCGGTACCTTTGCATAAAGCAATCAGACACTCCTCAACTCAAGTCTGTGGGACATGTAGAAACGCAAACACAACAATTTGATGGGAGTTACATCGAATACAATCTGACCAGAGAATCTGTTGGATGACAAACAACCAAAACATTGCATGTAATGTTGGTGCCAACAACCTGCCAGATTTAAGACATTTGACAGTTTCCTTGGAAGTCTGGATTTGCTCCAAGTGTGTAATGAAGCATAGTGAGGCTGTACAAATAAGTGGCAGTTGACAACAAAAACACAGAGATGTCCCACAGTGTGATGTTTGGATGTCTGTTTGGTTTGTAACCATGCATGGGGATGGGGGCAATACCGACGGTGGTGATTGGTTGTTGCCGTGTGCTTGGCTGTGAGTGACAGTGGTATGTGACCCGTCCCAGGTGGAGGAGCGATCTAAGCTGAACAGGCAGAGCTCCCCAGCGCTACAGCCCAAAGTGTCCAACCGCATCTCCGACCCCTCCCTCCCTCCCCGCTCCGAGTCCTTCAGCAGCGGGGGCATGCAGCCCGCCCGCACCCCACCCATCCACCGCTCCATTGAACCACAGGTGTGTGTGTACACGTGCATAAATGGAGGCGTGCGAATGCTCGGTGTGTCATAAATAATCACAAATCTTTTCACTCCTTGTTAACGTTTAAAGGTCCAAGCCTCCTTTTAAATCTTTCATCACTCCCTCCTTTCTGACTTTCGTTTTCGTTCTATTTTTATTAATCTCATGTTATTTTCTACCATTTATTCTGTAACATAATAAATCTGACACAATCCCTTCATGCCTCCTTCTGTCTTTCTCATCTTGCAGATGGCCCACCTGGTCCCAGTGAAGACCCACTCCGGGTCCATGTCCGGTTCCCAGTCTCTGCAGGATCAGACGGGCTCAGCTCTGAGTGAAGGGGTCAGCGTGTCTGGCTCCCCCAGGCCCGAGATGCCCCGCCAGAACTCGGACCCTACCTCTGACACCCCCGGACCCCCGCAGCGCATCGCAGGCAGGGAGGACCGGGACAGAGACAGGGACAGGGATCGGGACAGGACCGCCTGGCTGAGAGAGGAGGACATGCCACCCAAGGTCAGAGAATCACATTCAGAAAGAAGACACTATTTCTGTGTTAAAGGTCACCTATTATGCAAAATCCACTTTTCATGTCTCTTCTACATCAACATGTGTCCCCTCTTCTTCATGTCTCTTCTACATCAACATGTGTCCCCTCTTCTTCATGTCTCTTCTACATCAACATGTGTCCCCTCTTCTTCATGTCTCTTCTACATCAACATGTGTCCCCTCTTCTTCATGTCTCTTCTACATCAACATGTGTCCCCTCTTCTTCATGTCTCTTCTACATCAACATGTGTCCCCTCTTCTTCATGTCTCTTCTACATCAACATGTGTCCCCTTTGTGGAAAGAGACTCTGAAAGTTTCAGGAAAAAAGATTCTCTCTCTTTTTGTCCTGATCCATTTCTATAAAAACCTGTCTGAAAATGAGCTGATCAGATTTTGGCCACTTTATGATGTCATAACTATGTTTTGGCTTGTGTAACCATTAGCCAATCACCAACCAAGGTAACCCCCCCCCCCCCCCCCCCCACCTTATCACCTGCATCTCCTCCTCGAGCACCATTGAGTTCTTTGTAACCAAATCTCTCTCAGAGGGGCGTGGGGAGGGGCTCCTTATTTTCATCTAAAGTAACAGACAGAGAATCAGCACTTTGGAAACAGGGCTGAAACAGAGGGGATTATGGGTAATGCTGCAATGATCTGTTTGGTGTTTGGAGCCAAACACTTCAGAGACATGTTCTGTATATATCTGAGACCTGTAATATATTGATGAAAAACAGTATAATAGGGGACCTTTAATATTATTATATTAGTCTGTTTATGGATTTAATTTAGTTTAAGCAAAAGCATCAAGAAAAGCACAAACTTCATCCTGCAAGTAATCTTTTCTTACATTTTGATTATTCCTTATTTGTTTGGTTAGGTTTCAGTAACCTCATTAAAGCTGGGGTAGGTAATTTTGGAGAAACCAGCTCGAGTGCGCTAGAATTTGAAAATACACAGCCGGAGAAAACCTGCCACTTCCTTACAGAGCCCCTCCTCCAACACACACGAACGCGCACATGACCAATGAGGGCACGAGATAAGTTTGTGCACAGATGGAAGGCTGACAGGCAGGTAGGCCATCCAGTTACTTTAGCCGGGCCGGCTCAAATGATTGGTCGTGCTTTTTACAGCGCTACGGCTTCCACATATGAAATTATTTTATGGATTTTTTGTCAAAGCACTTAAGATATTCATTGCTATCGGGATGTTAAGAGCATTCCATGGAATATAACACAAAGTGTATCTCGAGCCGGTTTCTCAAACTTACCTACCCCACCTTTAAGTGAGGAAACTGAACTGATGTTGCAACCACAGGAAATGGCACAGTTTTGTAAGGTGTAATCAGCTTTTGGGAACTGACTGCGATACAAGAACATACAAACATGGGAAAAACAAGGGAAGGGCTATGCTTTACATGCAGAGCACAGCCTTTAGTGTAATTAGACTTTGTTGGCATTGTTAACTAGGGCAGGTGTCGATCAACGTTACTGCATCTGTTTCACCACATTTATGAATTATGTCAGTAACAACAAAAATGTCTGGTCACAACCTTTGGACTTCTTGCTAGGGGATTATAAGCCAAGCCGTATCAGCAATAGTGACCTTCTATATATTTGTGTCCAGGTCCCTCAGAGGACTACTTCCATCTCCCCAGCCTTGGTCAGGAAGCACTCCCCCAATGGAGGAGGAGTAGGTCTGGGCCCTCGCACAGGCTCCCAACTCATAAGGGCCAGGTAAAGCTCATATTAGCACATAGTCCACCTGAAGTGTAAACTAAAGTCTACATCTGAAGTCTATGCAGACCACCTATAATAATAAGCCATTGTATTTATTTATTTTAAATGTTGAACATGTCAAAATACAACTTTAATGCTGTGTCTGATAAAAATATTTGTAATTTCTTAACGGAAGCTATTCATCATACTGTTTGAATTCATTTGTTTCACTGTAGGAATTGCCTAATATTATCTAACGTTTGTAAACACACGGTAATGCTACATGGCATGCTATGCTGGATCATAATAAAGAACTGAAATGAGTGAAACATTTTTTATTTCCTCTTTCAGTAACCCAGACCTGCGGCGCTCAGAGCTCTCTCTGGACGCCATGCTGCAAAGAACGTCCTCCAACTCCTCATCCTCTTCCTCCCCTTCATCTCAAGGAGGCTCAGCCGAGAGGAGAAGTACAAAAACTCACACAGACACTCACGATTATACCGTTGTAATGCACTCAAGCTTGCACGCAAACAATTAAAAGCCTGTGTGTGTACTTGTTTACATGCGAACACAGACACACACTCACAGGGCTTCGGCGAGTTTCAGAGGCTATCAGCGGGACAGTGTCAGCTGCAGTTCTGCTCTGATCAACCTGTCTGATGTGCCCTGTTACTCCCAGCCTCCGGAGAGATAGAAGAGAGGAAATGAGAGAGGCAGATAGAGAGAAGCCTTCACGGATGTGTCAAACAACAGGCCAGAGGGATATCTAAGATATGCATGGATATCCCCTTGACAAACACATGGCAGAGGGAGACGTTGGAGTACGGAAGGATCAGCTTTCTTTCATGTTGGATGTTATAATGGGGTTCACAGTCAAAATGGCGGAAATGTAAAAAATTCGACAAGTAGTAATCGGAATAGGGTGAGAAAATACAAAATAGTTCTAAAACAGGATTTGCGTGACCACACCTTTTCACAATATTAATGAGTAGGTAGGAAAATATGATTAAGTGATATCTGTCATCATTTGAATTAACATGTTTCCAGATTCTGATCAAGCTAATTGATCTACAGATTCTACAGTGTGTAGGTCAAATGTGTAATTTCTTTCCTGCTATGATAGGTCAAGCCAAGCCAGAAGGATCCCCACCAGGAGCCAATCAGGAGGCAAAGCCCAAACAGGAGGAGGGCCGTGAATCAGCCAGACCCAGCAGACCTGCAGTGAGTATAACGCACACACACACACACACACACACACACACACACACACACACACACACACACACACACACACACACACACACACACACACACACACACACACACACACACACTATCTTTCTGTCACAGCAGTCTCCTCCCTGGGAATCTTCTTGAGGCTTCTTCTCCTTTTTTCTACATTCATCTGGTTCTTCTTTTCCCTGCCTCCCTCTCTTGTATTCTTCAGAGCTATAAGAAAGCCATAGATGAGGTTAGTGACACTCGAGTCCCCCCTTTCTTTTATCCCAGTATTCCTTTGCCTCGATCTTCAGAGCCCTTCTTTTTCCCCCTGGCATGGTGGCGTTAGTTGGTTTCACAAGAAGATGACGTTTGTTTCTTTTAAGTATTAAAAAAAGATCAGAGTGTAAAGGCGGCGGCAGTGCATGTGTGCTTCTACACACATACCTCAGAGAGTGTATGTGGACGCGCGCTTGTGCCAGTTTGAGTGTATGCATGTGTGTGTTGGGTGTGTGTTACCTGAACTGCCAAGCACCTGATTTCTCTGAATCTGTTTTCCTGTTTCTCTGATGTCACGGGCACTGATCAGGAGGAGCTGGTAAGCCCACCGTGTATGACGGTTCTCCCTCTCCCCATCTGCATGATTTGGACTGATCCATTGGGCTGGCTTGAATGGGGAGTTACGGGAGGGGAGAAACCACAGGCCAGTTGGCATGGGGTTGATTGGTAGCGCGGGGGTGCGGATTAATGCCATCCAGTACAACATCAATCCTGATTATCTGTCTCTCTCCTCTGATGACCCGTCTTCACATGGTTGATGCTTGTGAGCGAACAAAAGTGCTGATATGTAAACACTTCCTATGGCACAAATGAATGTGTCACTTGGCTAAGCTTTAAGTGTTTCTCAGATAAGCATTGTTTGTTCCTGTTTACAAACCGGGTGTTTGTGTGACAACAAATCAGTTTCCTCTCGTCACCTCTGCTGCCCTCGTGCTTGTATATGATTTGGTCTCCTTCTCCTCAGGATCTGTGATACAGCGCTGATGAACTAAGTGTCTCTTACTCCTCCTTTATTCTGTTCATCTCTACAGGACCTTAGTGCACTGGCTAAGGAGCTCAGAGAGCTGAGGGTGGAGGAGGGCAGCAGACCTCCAGTCAAGGTACGACTTATACATGTACAGGTGTGATGAAAGGGTTTCATTTTTATTCACCGCATGTTTTATATTGTTTGTGTCTGTCAGAGAGAATATATATTTTGTATTATCATACATTTGACCTAATTTTTAACCTGATAAAATGTTATATTTTGCTGCATGTACCTTTAAAGTTCTTAACAAATAATCTGAGGGGAATTTCTTGTTTGTTTTTAACTTGTGATGTGTCATTTTGTAAAGCACGTTGAGCTGCATGTGTTGTTTGAAAAGTGCTATATAAATAAAGCTTTATTATTATTATTTTGAATGGATAGATTTATATTGTAGTCTTGGCCTGCGATAGAAAATTGTAAAAAATAACACAATGAAGTAAAAAGATTATTTACCGTTGCAAAGTTGATTTTTAAACAATATTTTAAACCATGTTTTTTGTACATCAGGAATTGTCTTCTTCATTACATTTAGACTTTGAAGTTAATGCCGGCAGTATCTTATCAGGATAAAACGTGAAGCAGTGGCAGGAATGTGCTCCTTGCGTGATTGTATGCATGCATGTGCAGGATGAAAACTATACAAAGGAGGTGTGTGGCGCAGTGGGTTGTGCATTGGTGTTCGAATCTGGGGGTCACAGGTTCAAACCCCACTGCAGTCAGCATGTCGTTGTGTCCCTGAGACACTTCACCCCAAATTGCTCCTGTGGGGATTGTCCACAGTATTAAGTATGTAAGTCGCTTTGGATAAAAGCGTCTAACAAGTAACATGTAATGTAATGTAAAAAATACAAGGACTACAGGATGAGCCATTGCTCCCAGGGGTGTCCAACTCAAATACACAATAGGCCAAAATTAAAAAATCGGTACTAGTGGAGGGTCGGACTGGTTCAATGTTTATTGCAAAACTTATTGAAATGAACTTATTGCACATATTAAACCTGGAACTAACAAAGCTTAAATTATTGCCTATAAAAACAACATTAAACATTAAATAATCAGCTGCATTCATTTCTTATGGCTCTATCTGCAGCTTTTCCTCAGTCATTTCTTATGATTACATTTTTCCACAGGCCAACAGCAGCTTCAACAAAACAATTTCCCTCAAAGAGAAAAACAACATGTCCTGTTGTCGTGAGAGAGAAAGTGCAGAAGGAAACATCCATTAAACTCAGTGTGCTGCTCTGTGATGCTAGTTCAGATACTCATCTCGGGTGCAAGTTCATCAATGTTTGGGGTCAGGCTCTGAGCTGAGGAGACCCTCAGGATGGAGTGAAGGTGTGCGTGCAATATACCGGCGGGCCAGATCTAATAGGAATTAGAAATGATCCTGCGGGCCGAAATTAAATCCACCACGGGCCTGATTTGGCCCCCGGGCCTTGAGTTTGACACATGTCCTTGAGCAATTCTGATGTTACACAATCCATCCTTACCCTTAATTATCTTTCTTCATTTCTCTTTTCTGTCTGTACTCCTCGCGTTCTAAAAAAGGTGACAGACTACTCGTCCTCTAGTGACGATTCGGACAGCAGCGATGACGACGGGCAGACAGTGGGGCATGATGGGACGGTTGCTGTTAGCGACATCCCCCGCATCATGTAAGTTGTCCCCTCTGTTTTTGTTTTTCCCTTCCTCTGTTCTCTTTCCTCCAAGCTCGGCTTGTCAGTATTCATTTGTGTAGAGATAAGCATGTATTTGGTATAAACACCATGCCAGCAGCTTGTCAGTACAGTTTTGGCAGAATTGCTTTGTAAATAATTGTGTGTGTGTGTGTGTGTGTGTGTGTGTGTGTGTGTGGTGGTGTGTGTGTGTGTGTGTGTGTGTGTGTGTGTGTGTGTGTGTGTGTGTGTGTGTGTGTGTGTGTGTGTGTGTGTGTGTGTGTGTGTGTGTGTGTGTGTGTGTGTGTGTGTGTGTGTGTGTGTGTGTGTGTGTGTGTGTGTGTGTGTGTGTGTGTGTGGTGTGTGTGTGTGTGTGTGTGGTGTGTGTGTTGTGTGTGTGTGTGTGTGTGTGTGTGTGTGTGTGTGTGTTGTGTGTGTGTGTGTGTGTGTGTGTGTGGTGTGTGTTGTGTGTGTGTGTGTGGTGTGTGTGTGTGTGTGTGTGGTGTGTGTGTGTGTGTGTGTGTGTGTGTGTGTGTGTGTGTGTGTGTGTGTTACAGGCCAGCAGTGCAGAGCAGCAGTGAGTCGTATGGAGGGCTGCCAGAAGACTCTCTAGGAGATGCCTATAATAGCTCCAAGGACAGCACTCTGGTGATGAGAGAGGTGATGAATGATTACACACACACACACACACAGGGATCTAAAGAGAAGGGGATGAAAATAAACAGAGAAAAACTGTTTTTGTTCATCCAAACTGAGCTGATTTTGCTTCTTCGTCACCACTTCTTTTAGTCGCCCCTCTCAACATAATATCTGCTCTTTCCTTTGTTTCTCTCCTATCACTTTGTCTTTAAGGCGGAGGAGAGGAGGAGAGGTGGTCACACTGAGAGCAATGGGTTCGGTAATCACGGTAACCATGGTAACCTCCCTGACCTGGTGCAACAGAGCAACTCTCCCTCAGCCACGCCCACCTCCGCCCTGCAGGAGCTGGGAGACATGGCTGAGGTCAGACACACACACACACACACACACACACACACACACACACACTCACTCATTCATGGATATAAATAAAAGATAAACTTCAATTCATATCATTAGTCTTAACATTTATGAATTAAATAATAAAAAGAGTATAACTAACTGTTCGCATTTTATATTTGGAATTGGACAAATCCAGCACTTAAAGAGCCTGTGACACGAGTTTCCCCCATCATCCAAACCCATCAATTTGAGTAAATAGTGTCCCCTTGAAAACCGTTACTGAACTGATTTTGGATATTTGTACTTTGATAACCATTAATCTGCCCTTCAATGTTGACCATTTCCTGGATCTGCTCGGGGATTCTTCAAGTCCCGCCAAATTACGTGTGACGTCATTGCGGGCACAGCGCTCCAGCTGCACCGTTCAGGATCCCAGCATCTGCATGTAAACGCACGATGGTGCACACAGCAGTAAGCTCAGACAGCGATGACAGTTTCATTTTGAACGTGTCTGAGAGCTCATATGAGGCTGAAGGATCGGTTTATGTTGTATCTGTTAGAAGTTTAGGAATTAGGTGCGTCAATATGGGCGATCATACGGTCATGTAGCCAGTGGGACTAAAAATCATCCCGGGACTCTCGACCGGCCCACTTCGGTACCGCTAGTAAATTGTCAACGGGGGGAGTGGGGGATGTCAGGGGCGGCGGGTGCTGTAGATAGTAAATGTAAATATGTAAATATTTGTGTCACTGCATCCTCGTAAAATACAAATATAATGCAATGTGTGTGTCTTTGACATTAGCGCTGCCAGCCACCTGTGCCCTGTACTACGAAGCCAGTTCAACAGACCCTGGATATGTTTGAGTAACAAACAAACTAACAACAACAAACTAACAAACGAGATCTCGCTAAGCGGTCCTACGACGCTGGTTATCAACTCGGTAAATCAAGCCAGGGTTTCTCTCTCCAGCTGAGAGCGCGTTCACGTCTAAGACACGAGTGGATCTGACTTTAATTACATTTGACTGTGTTTCGTCAACATAATGTGTTGCTAAAAATAATACTTCTGCATACAGTATGTGACACTGTAAGTGTTGCTAGGCCAGACACGGCAGATAAGGAAATATGATATATTATGATATTATATGATCGATGATCTGATTGATGATGTAATATGAATGATAAGTGCGACACGTCGGCGTCTTCTCTGCATACGGCAGTTTAAACTGTATTTCCTTTATCCTGTAATATGACTTGAGAGATTTAAACTCCACACACTGAGTTGATCTCTTTTCTATAGACGCCGGAGGCGGGTAGCGTCAGGTAAAAAAAGTTATTTAGCCTTCCCAAACCTGAGCCTCACGCGCCGCCTATGGGGGATGTGCTAGTGACTTATCCGACCGGCCCACTTCGGTACCGGCCCATCGGGATTCGTCCCGATGGCCAGTCCGCGACTGCACCCAGCCCACGTAAACTGTCAACGGGGGGAGCCTCGCTGCGGGGAAACGGTGGACCTAGTGTCCTGATCGGAGTGGGAATAATAATAATAATAATCCGTGCATTTTATCCATTAATTTCCCCAACATTGTGGTGAAAAAAACACACGTTTGTGTTGGTGTACTACAACTACAAAAAGCATCGGTTTGTTTTCTCATCAGGAAATGCAGACCGGCACAAACAAACGATTTTTAATCATCATTCTCACGATCATTTAATCTATCATATGTTCGCCGAATTGACACGAAAGCACTAATTCATGTAGTTTCATCCACTTGAGTTTACAACTACAAAAATAATCGATTTGTTTTTATATCACATCCTACGGGAGGAAATTCAGTAGCTCTCACTACCGATTTTTAATCCTAATGTAATCATCATCTTCACCACGATCATTTATGTTTATGTTCGCCGAATTGACATGAAAGCACTGACAAATATGAATATACTGTAGTCAACTTCATTAAAACGTTATTAACGTGCCTAAACTCAGTAATTCACAATTTCTACGCATGACAACACACTTTGTCCGTGTTTGGCTCTCTCGCCGCACAGTGAAGCGTTCCCGCATTGACGTCACTTCCGGCTTCCCCCAAAACTTCAAAATGAGTCGAAGGAATTTCCCGCGATGTTCGAAATTATTGATATTTAACGGAACGGTATCGCTTTTTCTTTTTTAAACTGACGGTTCGAGATTACTAGTAGCCCAATATTTCATTGCACAGTTGTTGGGATGCTGTCACAGGCTCTTTAAGTCCGATAAATTCCCTTAATTTCACATAAAAACGTTTGAGCAATAAAAGGAGGTATTATCATGATTTTCAAATAAATGAAAGAAGCCCTGAGTAATGTGTTAATGTAGGCTGCTGCTATATGAAGACTTACTGTTTTCTGTCTCACAGTTTGGTCTGGGCGGGTCCAAATCGTCCTTCACCCCATTTGTTGATCCACGTGTCTATCAGACCTCCCCAGGTGAAAATGATGATGAAAACTCAACAGAAGGTAAGCAAAGTAAAACTTAAGCCACATGTTAACATATTCCACAAATCTAATCAGTTAAACCTTTTTTACATTCGTTCAACTTTCTCTTCTTCTGTTTTATCTCAGACATGTTTTCTAGCGAGCTTCTGAGGCAGGAGCAGGCCAGACTAAACGAAGCCAGAAAGATCTCTGTGGTCAACGTTAACCCCACCAACATCAGACCCCACAGTGACACCCCAGAGATCCGCAAATACAAGAAGCGCTTCAACTCTGAGATCCTGTGTGCTGCACTCTGGGGTAGGAGGGGGCATCCTTCAACTTGTATTAAACAAAAAACTAGTCCCAACATCTCTGTGTTTCTGACGTGTGTGTGTGTGTGTGTGTGTGTGTGTGTGTGTGTGTGTGTGTGTGTGTGTGTGTGTGTGTGTGTGTGTGTGTGTGTGTGTGTGTGTGTGTGGTGTGTGTGTGTGTGTGTGTGTGTGTGTGTGTGTGTGTGTGTGTGGTGTGTGTGTGTGTGTGTGGTGTGTGTGTGTGTGTGTGTGTGTGTGTGTGTGTGTGTGTGTGTGTGTGTGTGTGTGTGTGTGTGTGTGTGTGTGTGTGTGTTGTGTGTGTGTGTGTGTGTGTGTGGTGTGTGTGTGTGTGTGTGTGTGTGTGTGTGTGTGTGTGTGTGTGTGTGTGTGTTCAGGTGTGAATCTGCTGGTGGGGACAGAGAACGGTCTTATGCTGCTTGACCGAAGTGGACAGGGAAAAGTGTACAACCTCATCACCAGGCGCCGCTTCCTGCAGATGGATGTGCTGGAGGGGCTCAATGTCCTGGTCACCATATCCGGTAGGTCTGACACACACACACACACACACACACACAGTGGATGCGCATATGCAAGTGTATCCTCATACACACACCCGGATACTTCTCCAATGTATCTGAGTGAAGATTGCGCCGGTGATGATGGCTGCCGTGTCTTTTGCTCCTCTCCAACTATTCCAATTACTTGTATATAGACTCTTATTGCACTATTTCTATCCTATTTTATTTGTATTTACTTGCACTATTTTATCTGTTTTATTGTGTTGCACTGTTGGAGGAGCCTGTGAGCTAAGATTTCATTGTCATATAACTACAATGTAGCTATGTACAAATGACAATAAAAGCCTTGAGTGAGATTGTAGCTCATATCAGATTTGTAATATGCATATACATGTTAGGAAAGTTGTGACGATATGTATGACAAGTATTGGAGTAGCCTCATTGCATCATATGTGTTTAAAACATTGATGGTTTGTTAATAATTCAATATTGTGAGAATTGTGCTTCTTCCATTCAGTCACAATGGCCTGGTAATCTGCCATTGTGTGCTGTTTGCACGCTAATATTTTCCTAATATATTTGAGGTTTTAAGGACTTGATTCCTCTAAAGTTGATCTAATTTCTCTTCCTCATTTTGTCTTCCCCTCTCAGGGAAAAAGAACAAGTTGCGTGTCTACTACCTGTCCTGGCTGAGGAACAGAATACTACACAACGACCCTGAAGTAGAAAAGAAGCAGGGCTGGATTACAGTGGGGGAACTGGAGGGCTGTGTGCATTATAAAGTTGGTAAGGATCTGTGTTACTGTGTGTATATCGTGAATGAATATATAAATAGAATTAGGCTTGCTAAGGCGGATTTCATTCTTACGTGGCCTGAGCTTAAATGTTCTTTAGTTTTGAAACAATCCCTAACCAGCTAAGAAATGCTCAAAATGGAAGGAGAATGAGTAAATATTGTATTTTCAGCCACAGATGCAGCTACAGAATTCACACAAATAAGCAAACCAAGTTGTGGCGTTCTTACTGAATGCAGTAAACTTTGGTATACAGTAGCTTTGAGAATAGTTTGTAATTGTTTAACTCCAAGATCTCTACAAGTCACTCAGATCTGGAGCCAATTAAATCACGTCTAGCAGCTAAGCTAATTTGCTTTACTCTCCAAAGATATGGACTTTTTTATTTGTATATCAACTGTAAATAATTTACGGTTATACCAACCACAGGTCTTTCCCTGGCGCTCATATTATTCCCAAAGTAGAAAAGTTCAGCAGTTCCCGTTGGCCTCTGATTATCTCTCTATGTTCTGTTTCCAGTCAAATATGAGAGGATTAAGTTCCTGGTGATTGCTCAGAAGAACGCTGTGGAAATCTATGCCTGGGCTCCTAAACCCTACCACAAGTTCATGGCCTTTAAGGTACAACAATGCACATTATATGTAGAGAATGCAGAATGAATATATTGCATGACTACAGGCACGGCATCTCACCATTTCCTCTTCTTTTTCTCCCTGCCGCCATTTTAGTCATTCACTGAACTGCAGCACCGTCCCCAGCTGGTCGACCTGACGGTGGAGGAAGGTCAGAGGTTGAAGGTCATCTATGGTTCCAGTGTGGGCTTCCATGTCATCGACGTGGACTCGGGCAACCCTTACGACATCTACATCCCCTCACATGTGAGAACAAGACTGTGCTTATAAATGTCTGTAAATCTTCAATAACACGTCCAATGCATTTGAATGAAGAACAACACACATGATGTAAGGCAAAGGAGAGCAGGATTTATTTTCTCTCCTTCCTAAAATATGACCTGCTTATCCAAGGTCAGCCATGACTCACACGCTGTCTCATGAAGATTGGCTTTCACATATACAATGTATCTTTCTTGACGAATCACCTCTTTGATTGATCTGCTGTCTCTTTTATCAGAGGCTTTTGCTAAATACGACAGTACCCAGTATGAAGCTGAAATGACTGAATAACTAGAAATGTAGTAAGTGGTAGCTGCTACAACATTTCCTGTTGCAACAAAGTCCTCCAAAAAGCATTCAAGTGAAGTAGTGAGCGTCTTCTTTCAGCATAGCTCTTCCCTTAGCAGCATGCAGTCAGATATCAATTCTAGTCGTCACTCAATCACTCATGGGAGCTCGATACACCATCAGTAGTTGTCCATGCGCGTGCTTGAATGCAAATCAGTTTTGGTACTTGCATGCAGATTACTTCGTTCCGGGGTTGCTTTACTAATCGTATGCTTTTAACCAAATTCAATCTAAACACAGTTAGGCTGCATTTTTTATTTGGTGGCAAGATTTCAGGACATTTACCGCACCAAATACAGATATGAAGACACGCAATTGAAGTCAGTTGAGTTCATGCTTTACAGTGATTGCACAACAAGCCTTTTCATTAGAGCATTCCTCTTGAAGCGATTGTCTTTCACAATTGTTGCCTTTAATCTTCCTCTCTCTCTCCTTCCCTGCCAACTTCTCCTCTCTACAGTGTGCCAAACAGATGAAGGTGACATCCTGCCATCCACCCTTTAGACTAGATCAATAGATCTTTAGTAAAAAACCCGTAGTGGATGCACAGGAGTGCTACATGTGTCTGTGCAGTACAGTTTATTAGAGTAGTGATTCATGGATAATTTAGCTAGAAACAGGTTGCATTAATAAATTCATCTAACCCACAGGAGACTTCACAAGCTAATGAAAAGATGTTAAGTGCAATAAGATAAATGTTTGGTCATGCTGGAACCACAACACAAAATTGAAGTATTAAAATACAATTCCAGTATTTCTGTAATTACATTTTTAAATGTGTGTGGTATGCGGTCATATGTTTATCACAAGTTGACAATATTCTAAAAGCTTTTCTTGACACTCATCAGCCAACAAAACCATAGTATGATGTGGTGTGTCGTTCCAATTGGCATTTTGTGTAAATGCAGTTTCTTGTGGGTTTAGAGGACTTTTTTCATCACCTTGTCAGTCTTTCATTTAACCTTTTGTGAGCCGCCTGTTTGGGTAAAGTGCACAGATTCGAGCCATGTCTGTGTTTTGTTATTGATCCCAACTCTTCTGATGTTATTCTTGTTAATAATGCTATATTGTGTCGGTCCAAAAAAAAAAAACAGCCTGTCAAATCTGTTGCATTAAATGCCCATCAGGAAACAGCTGTAACACTTTAATCCACTGTAGATTATGATTACATTTGACAGATTATATTAAAGCCTATGAAATGTTCACTGTGTGTGTCTGCAACAGATCCAGAGCCAGGTGACGCCCCATTCCATCGTGGTGCTCCCAAAGACCGATGGGATGGAGATGCTGCTGTGTTACGAGGACGAAGGCGTCTACGTCAACACCTACGGGCGAATCACCAAGGACGTGGTGCTACAGTGGGGAGAGATGCCCACCTCTGTTGGTACGTCTCACATCATACAATTTTAATGTCTGTTTAAGTGGTTAAAATAGATTTCTATCATCACTGGAGTCTTTAAAACATCATAGAGAAACACCCGGTTCGAAGATATAAATAAAAAATGACTTAGAGGCTTAAATAACTTTATTGATGTATGCTAGTACCCACTTCAGTGCCGTGTGTTGAAATGCAGATCAGAAGTATGTGAACGATCTGAGAACTGAGCTTATGCGGGTTTATTTAAGGTTTAATTGCATTCAAAAATCAGTTCATAACATCTGCTTTCACAGGAAGGCTTCAAGAGAAGGAAGAAGAAAGATGCGTTGGGGTGGGGGGGGGGGGGCAAGGGTAAAAGATTCAGAAGGATGGAAAATGGATAGATTATCAAAAGTAAATGTAAAACGCATAGTCACAAGGGAAAGAAAGAAAGAGGGGGAAACCAAGAGATTGAAAGACCAACAAAGAAATGTATAACTGCATATCCTCCAGTAGGGAAGTGCTTTACTGCCCTCATGTGGCACACAGTGGTGTAACACTAAAGCTACCACGATTTAGGACTGAGTCCACATTTTTACATTATGCTTTTGGATGTTCTTATCTCCTTTTGACCTGAATAATAAAGATTCTGTTCACTGATGAGTCTTTTGTGTTTTCTCTTTTCCAGCCTATATCCACTCTAATCAGATTATGGGCTGGGGGGAGAAAGCCATAGAGATCCGCTCTGTGGAGACAGGTCATCTGGACGGAGTCTTTATGCACAAGAGAGCCCAGAGACTCAAATTCCTGTGTGAGCGGAACGACAAGGTGAATAAAACACACTCTTTGATTCTCAGTTATTCTTATCCGGTGTTTTGATTGATCATTGAAACACTGATTGAGAACATGAAGTTGGTATTTTGGTTCTTTGAGCCTTTTTAAGATTAAAAAGGCTCAAAGAACCAAAAAGAAAGTTGTAATGCTATGCCAGGTACATTTTCAAGTCCAAATTAGGCAGCAGGTAATATCCATTTCATTTGTATGGGTAGATCCTTGATACAACTCAGTCTAATAATATATTTTCCTTCGTCTTGATATGCACTTATGTGTGAGAAATAAGAAACAACACACAGACATGTGCATTGTCAAAAGTCTTTACCATGCGAGGAATATAATCATGTTATGTATAATTTAAATGTCCCATGTTATGCTTTTCCGGTTATTACCCGTCTCCTTGTGTGTTATGTAGCTTTTTCTGCATGTAAACGGTCTGCAGAGTCAAACCCTCAAAGTACACCCTGTAGTGTACAACTCTAACACAGAAAAGCCCCAGAACGCCTCGTTGGAGATTCCTCTTTTTCTTCCTGAGTACAGTGACGTGCCCATACCCAAATGGACCCATTGGTCCAAATGGACCAATCCGTAGAGCCGTTACGTTACATCCGCGGAGCCGTTACGTTAATTCCGTGGATTGGTCCAAATTGACCAATCCGCGGACTTCCTCACACACACTCACTCAATCTTTTCTCAGCTGCAGCTCCGCCGATTTCTCCTCCCTGAGACGGCGGGACGCGGCGAGGCTGTGAGTCGGTGTGTGAGCACACACACAAACTCCCAGCCAGGCTGCGGGTGTGTGTGTGTTCGGGCTGGGTTTTGCTGTGTCTCATAGGGAGATGGGGGGGGGGGGGCAGGAGCTCCAACAAGCCGTTTAGGACAGAGAGTGAACACACATACTATACAGAGGTGCTGTATGAGAAACCAATGCGATTTTGGAAAATTGCACAATGTAAATCTATTTGAGTAGACCTCAACAATGGAATTATGACCAGTAGAAATGGCCATGACATGGGACCTTTAAAGGTTCATTGTAATCCTGGTAGCATTGTTTTATTACATTTGTGAGCTCGATGCAACATCATTTCAGTCTGCTGCTTGAAGTAGTCAAAACGTGTTTGGTATATTTTGCGTATGTAATGTTAAACAGTCCGAAAGAACCACAAAGCAAGCTTTTAATGCTATGTCAGGTAGAAAATGTTCAAGTCCAAATAAGGTAGCAGGTAATATACATCGGTTAGATCCTATATACATCTAAGTATTTCCAAATGTGAGCAGATTTGCAAAAGGAAACAAAAACAAATGATTTAAATACATAGTGTATACTGTACATGCTGTATATTGCTTGCCCCCAGTTTGTCAAATCTGACAACTATGTTAGACTTAATTTACCTTTCCAGAGAAGCATATTATTTGCTCTTTGCAGATATGGAAATGCTTATATTAAGAATTGTTTTCAGTTTTTAATATTATCTTTCTCTCTGCAGGTATTCTTCGCATCGGTGCGTTCGGGAGGTAGCAGCCAAGTCTTCTTCATGACCCTCAACAGAAACACCATGATGAATTGGTGATGCCCCCCCCCATCCACTCTGCCTCACTCTCCCATTGGCCTGCCCGGCGACTACCAGTTGTCCCACGGCACATCTCACAACAACAAAAAACAGACTGACCGAGAGGCCACAGTGAACTCTTTTAACACTGAAGTGACTAGAATCGCTTAGAGAAAAAAAAAGTAATCGTAGAGCAAAAACAACAGAGACATGTTCTAAATGAAGAGACATGTTACCCTAGATTATTTTGGGTTATGCAGAAGCCATCGTTACTCAACTGACTGGCAAACTGGTGCCACTGACTCTCCAAATATCCTCTGTCTGTGTCTGTAAGTCTTCCATTTGTGTCTGTGTCTTTTCTCCAAACAAACCTCTTCATTACAGCAGCTGGAGAAATACACTTTACACCATTCCTCCCTTCGTCCCCACTTCTTTACACTCCTCCCGCAATCGATTTAGTCCTCACTTTTTTGAGTCCTTTTGACACCCATGTCTTCCATTTTCCACACTTCCTATCTGCCATGTGTGGGCTCATTCCTGGAGATCTTACACCTCAGAGGTCGGGGGAATAGATAAATAGGATTTAATATAAATTCAAATATAGTGAATATGACAGTTTGTGCAGTGAGGGCAGCTGAGGGATGACAAATCTACTCTGGATGTTAGCGGTGAAAAGCAGACAGCATGATTGATTTTCTTACTCCTTTGTCACTCCCCTCCGCCTCCTCTTCTTCCTCCTCGCCGTCTTTTCAGGCCATGATGAGTAAATTGTAATTTAGTGTTCGATCGCATCTCGCTGATAGAGATGCGGTGAGACAATCTGCTGTCATAGGCGGGTGGTCACAGTATGCAAAGATGATGTCCGTGTCCCTTTAAAAAGAAATCACCGGTCCATCCTGTTTTACTATTTCCTTCTTCCTGTCACCCCCCATCTCCATCAATGTCATCCCCCCTAGTTTCACAATGTTGTTAAACTCTGAAGGTGCTGCATCAAAACTACTGTAATATTAAATGAACAATGATAGCGTCATTCTTTTTATTTCAGTTCTTTTTCTTTTTCTGTGGCTAAGTCAGTCGGTTTTTGAAGTGTGATCAAATGAATAGCACATCCGTGTTTCTGAAATCAGGAGTGTATGTTGGTGTGTGTTTGTGAGTGTGTGCATAAATGTATGTGTGTGTTTGACTTGATGTTGAAACGAGTCCCATTCAGATCAAGGTTGGATATTGACATCAATGGCCAGAAAAAGAGTCATAAATTCAGTCTCTGTACGTGAACTTTTTCTGTTTCCTTTGGCTACTCACAAACACAGCCATGCTGCTGTAGGGAATATGAAGATGCTTATCCTGAATACAACCTCATCAGGATATGAGCAACAATCCCCAGTACTGTGTGCATGTGAAAGATCTAATTGTTGAAAGCTGTGGCGTCCTTTTGAATCATGCTCTTCCCTGATTGGTTCTTCTGATTTTGGCTCCTACCTGTTTGTACAGTGCCTAGCATGATGTAAGCAAAACAAAAAATGGAGGCCAAAAGATTATCGCTTGAGTTATAATTAATAATTGTATTGCCTTTACAGTTCATTTACACTGGGTTTGTGTGTGTTATTGGCTAACCTTAACACGTTACTGATGGTATGTGTCTCTTCTGAAGGAGATGTTAACACATTTAAGACTTAATTTATTCTTTGAAAGGAGTAACTGCATATGGTACGATAAAAACATGTAATTTCTGAAAGTGTAGCTCAATCATTTATGCATACTGTATTAGATGTATAACACTAGGGCCGACTCTATAGAGGTATCCCTCTATATTGGAGAAAAGTACCTGCTTACTCCTTAAAAAAACGTAAAGTGACACAAAAACTATACTCATTCCCACAAGTTATTTTCTGTTAATAATTTTTAAAATGAAGTTATATGACTTTTACATATCCACACGGTAGCTGTTCCTGTGCAGCTGCAAGTTAGGTTCACCAAACTGTGTTATGGGTAGCAGGCTAACATTTGAGCAATAAAGAGCCGAGCTGAACAAAAGTGTGTGTGTGTGTGTGTGTGTGTGTGTGTGTGTGTGTGTGTGTGTGTGTGTGTGTGTGTGTGTGTGTGTGTGTGTGTGTGTGTGTGTGTGTGTGTGTGTGTGTGTGTGTGTGTGTGTGTGTGTGTGTATGTGTGTGTGTGTGTGTGTGTGAGTGGTGTGAGTGAGTGGTGTGTGTGTGTGTGTGTGGGTGTGTGTGTGTGTGTGTGTGTGTGTGTGTGTGTGTGTGTGTGTGTGTGTGTGTGTGTACACTGAGGACTCTCCTTTCAAAGATGAAACCACTGTATTCTTTGCTTTGTTTATTTCTTGTTTTCTTTGTTTTGAAAGAGCATTACTAATGTCCTGTTTTGGGATGTATTTGTTTTGTGAAAGAGATGCTGTATGAGAGAAATAAATTAAACTAGAGCATTATGTTTACGCAGTTGTATTTTCTTTGGATGTGTTTTGCAACTGTGCGCTCCTTTTTATCAGCTTCGGCCCTCAGACTTTGTCCATCCCTCAAGTATATCATTAACAGCAGCTTTGTGTGTGTCTTAGGGAGAGAGTGTCCAAATGTCAATATTTCTACCAAATGTGCTATTTGGCAGTCATTTTGCACTCCATTATAATTTGCACTATACAGTATTATTATTATTGTTGTCCATCGTTTACCAGTATGCAACACCACAAAGCCTGAAACCAGTGTTTCCCAAAAATAGAATCCAGATGGTCTCACTGTTTGGTCACTTTCACTCTAATGGTATTGCTTCCTTGCAATAATAACATGTGTGTTTGTGTATGGAAGATGATTTTGTTGTGTGGGACTTATTTCAGCACTTTAGATCTATGTGTGTGTATCTATACTGTATGTGTGCACGCATGTGTTGGTCGATTAGAGAGTGGACACAGCGTGATTGAGCATGCAGCTTTCATTGATCATTACCAGCCTGGCTGACACTCTGGACCCACCATGGAGTCTGGAAAGGTAAGACGATTCTTGACATAAGTACTCTTTACATGTATTCCATAAAATGCATATATATTCTTCCTATTCATTTGAAATCAGGTAGGCAAAATGTGCGTGCAGGCGGCTGATCTCACCATATTGCTGACATTTGAACCTTGAGGCTCTCAGAGGATTACATTTACCACCGAGACCTGAGGAAAACAACCAGCTCTTTATTCATAGTTGTGTGTTTGCGTTATTATATAGGAGATTGTAATGAATTAATACTTATGACTCTGCCATGAGAATATCAAAGGAATATATAACACAAGCTTAGTGTTTAATCTGGGCATTATGTAACTTTTATATATGAGAATTATTATGATTCTGGGATTCTTGATGGTAAATAAAGCGCTAGATGCATCTATCGATTAAGTATTTTTTACTTATATGCACTTTTGTTTGTGACCGTTAACTTCTGACTCACGCTCTTGCTTGTGTGCATGTTACATAGTGTGTTTGTTCGTGCATTCATGTGTGTGTGTTCTTATCTCAATGGTTCCTCTGTTCCTGCAGCAGCTAACAGGCACATTGGCTCTGGCTGTGTTCACTGCAGCTCTTGGGTCCCTGCAGTATGGATACAGTCTTGGAGTTATCAACGCACCCCAGAAGGTAGGCTCCACTGTCACACAGGCTTGGCTCCCTTATGGTAGATGGATTTACCATCGAATTGCATGCAAATCTCGAGGTATGAACAAACGTATCATCTATGTAAACACTTTTCTGCAGCACTGGATATGCATGTCCTACTCTCGGAGACCATGGAACAGAAATGATTGACTGATTGTCTAGAAAAGCAACTTATCCCAAAACGTTTTCTTGCCTGGCCATTAGGTATTTGTTTCATCAGAAGTTTTGCAAGCTGTCCATTATTCTCAGGCCAGTAATGAGTAGGACTTTGCCTCTGACAGACAAGTCATAATGTCTCTCTGCTGCACGCTGCTGGCAACATTTTATTGTGTTTCTTATCATGTTTCATAAGGCAATTTCCTAACATGAAGTTATATGGCAATAAAGTACACTTTCTAAAGTAGCACAGAACGCATAAGCCTAACACTGGCTCTAAGGAGGTCATTTTGCATTCTTATGTTACCTGACGGCCACCTTAGTTCTCCTATTGACTTGTTAAACTGCAGTAATGGCAGCTACCGCCTGAATATTGTTTCCCCTTAAGCAGTGTTATAATAAGGATGGCACCTAAAAGAGGCATATTTCCTGAAAGATATCATGACAGAATGAGCAGAGTGGTCATTAGTTGGCATGCTAGATGCTGCAAAATCCTCCACACTGTCCTTTTAAATATCATCTTCTTTATTTAAATGTGAGGTTGCATAGTGAATGTTGCTACTATGCATATTTATAAATGACATTTTATCAGAATGGTTTTTGTGTTTGCATTTTCATCTGTCTTTGTGCATATTCCAGTGTAATTGTACCTATTGATGTCCCCTAAATATATCCGTGTCATAGGTAATTGAAAATTATTATGGACGTACTCTGGGGGTGTGGTCAGAGAGGGCCGCGGTCCTCTCAGAAAACAGCACTGAAGAAGAAGAGTACCCAGAGGCGGGACGACACCCTGCCGTGATCATGTATTGGTCACTGTCGGTGGCAATCTTCTCCATCGGAGGCATGTTATCATCCTTCCTGGTGGGATATGTGGGAGACCTGAGAGGGAGGTGAGAAAGGATAAATAAATAATATGGACACACTAAATGAAAAGATGAAAGTGGTGGAGAAAAAAAGGTAAAATAATGAATTATAGAGTGATTAGAGTAATCAGAGGCAAATGTTATCTTGAAAATACTTTTAAAAAGGTTCAAAATGAACCAGCATCATTAAGGAAATTTGCCATGCTGCAAATATAATAATAATAATAATAAATTGTATTTCAATAGTGCTTTTCTTGAATCCAAAGACGCTTATATTATACATATCTATAAACTGTCTTTTTGTTTTGCAGGGTAAAGGGCATGTTGATGGTGAATGTACTTGCAGTAGCAGCAGGATTGCTGATGGGTCTTTGCAAGATGTGGAAACCTCACATCATGGTCATCTCCGGCCGTGCTGTTATGGGCTTTTACTGTGGTACAGCAAATCACACATAGAATCCTCAAATTGATACTCACATCATTAATTTGGATATCCCACTGTCTATAGGTTATATAAAAGGAAATTAACAACTGTTATATTGTCATATATCCAACAGTGAATGTTTGTTTAAAGTCCTCATGATGGGTATCTTTCAGGGTTGACATCCGGGCTAGTGCCTATGTACATTGGAGAGATTGCACCTAAGGCTTACAGAGGGGCTCTGGGGACATTACACCAGCTGGCTATAGTCATTGGCATCCTAGTCAGCCAGGTGAGTGAATGAATGAATGAAAACTTTATTACAGACTCAGGGTCCAGATACAAGACATTACATATAATAAATTACATACACAGCATAATAAGAATTCATAGTTTAAGAATAATTTAAATCAGTGTCCTACAAAGAGACAACTATACCAATGTCTCCACAGCTGCGATTGGTAGCGTGTACTAAACCTTATGTTCGATAAGGCCAAGAGGATTTCATTATCAGAGTCATTAAGCCGGCAAATACATTTATACATAAGATTTCTTAAAACAGCTTGTAGAGTATTGACTCCTGCAGCCACAAACATTTCACTTGCACTAGACCATCGAGGTCTCTTCAGCAATATTCTCATGGCATCATTATAAGCTACTTGAAGTTTCCGTAAACTTGCTGTTCTGTAGTTTGACCACAGATGTGCCGTATAGAGCGGTGTGCAATATGCTCTGAACAGAGACATCTTCACTCCATCTGTACATGCACCAAACTTACGTAGGAGAATGTTTGCTTGTGCATACATCATGCGGCATTGCCTATAAATATCTTCATCTGTCATTTGTTCTGTAATAAAGTGTCCAAGATATTTTAACTTATTACAGACACTAAGATTAATATCAGACAATTTAAAATCAGGAAATTGAAGACATTTATCCTCTTTGGTTCTAAAGATCATGACAGCACTCTTACTGGCGTTGTATTTGATGTCATGTTCCACACCATACACAGAACAAACAGCAAGAAGCTGCTGAAGACCAGCGCTAGATGGACTCAGCACAACAAGATCATTTGCATTCATAATATGGTTCACTAGAGCAGTGGTTCCCAAACTTTTTGTGCCCAAGGCACACCAAAGGACAAGTAAAAATCTCAAGGCACACCTATTGTGCAAAATAGCCCTTATAACACGTGTTATCACTCATATCATGTAAAATATCTGTAAATGTGCATAATTATTTACTAATGCCAAATAAAATGTGACAAAGACAACTATATTACTCGTGAAATATTTATTAACGAAATATTTCAGAAATTAATTTGAAACTTTATCAAATTAGGCTTCATCAAAGCAGCAACACACTCATTTAAACCAGACGGGTCACAACATTAAAAATGAGGCAAAGGAAACTCAGCAGAAATTCAGCACAGAGAACTGTCAATGCAAGGAAGCTGCATTGTCCATGGTCCTGAACTACAAATTATAAATGTAACATTTCAGCAATCAGCATTGAAACATGTGCTATTGTAAATATTTTTGCCGATTTACAAATTAGTGAGATACATGTGCCCGTCGGGGCGCGCAGAATTTTTTTAATCCTTGGTGGGGAGAGGGCCACTCACAAGTCCTGTTCAACAGAGAGCCGTGACCTCCTGTTGTTCTTCATGTAAATCAGAGTAGAGAACGCCAACTCCAGAGATGGGGTCGTTACTAAAAAATTGTAATATATTACACTATTTCGTTACTATCTACATAAAGTAACTAGTTACTTTACTCGCCGAGCACGTACGAACTGCGCATGCGTGAGTGGCAATAACTTTCCTTACCAGCAGGCGGCGGTAGTGTGTATTTGTCATTCAAAACAGGCAACAACCGGAAGTCAGAGAAGAAGAACAGACGTGATATAAACAAACAACAAATAGCGTGGGTGGTAGCTTCACTTTAGCATGTGTTCTTTGCAGGTGTGTGTTGAGGTTTGACCACGTGGTGTTTACAGCAGTGGATAACAGCTTCTGGCCTGGACACAGTTTGCACCTCACCGTCACATTCCTGTCTATTCTTCGGACGAACTCAAAATAATGGGAATACCACCCCTCGAAAGTTATCGCTGACTCAGCCATGTTTATGCAGCACTGCACGTGGAGGTGTGGACGCGCAAGTCGTGCAGATTACGTACATATAAACCTACAAAGTACTGATATAGTAAATTAAAAAATAATATGTTTGTGTAGTTGTATATTGCAATAATAACGTATGGCTGTCACAAAATCCCACGGCACACCCGAACTTGCCTCACGGCTCACCAGTGTGCCGCGGCACACCGTTTGGGAACCACTGCACTAGAGTACTACCAATCATGCATCCAGTATTACAGGCTTTCAGTCGCTTAGACAGATCATCAATATAAAGGTTAAAAAGAACTGGGGACATAATTCCACCTTGTCTGACACCATTGCTAACCCCAAATGGGGCTGAGACCCTATTGCCCCATTTGACTTGCATAGTCTGGTGGCCATACCAGTAGACCAGAATTCTCACAATGTATTTGGGCACCCCTCTTTGACTCAGTTTAACAAATAACCTCCTATGATTAACACGATCAAAGGCTTGCACTAACACACAAAGAAAACATATGATCAGCACACAACATGATTGATGTCTTTGTGAACACATAACCTAAACTGTGTTTGTTTGTGAATGCAGGTATTTGGCTTGGACTTTATACTTGGTAATGATGCTATGTGGCCCCTGATGCTTGGTCTGTCTGGAGCTCCAGCATTGTTACAATCTTTACTGCTGCCTCTATGCCCTGAGAGTCCACGGTACCTTTACATCGTACAGGGCAAGGAGCAAGAGGCCCGAAAAAGTAAGAGTTAATCTCAGGGCACCTCTCTACTGTATGTTATCCTTTTTCTCTCCCTATAGTGCTCTCTTATTGAAACACCATATACTCAATAATTCAGAAACAGGATAGGCCTATAGGCTTCACAAGATACTATAAAGCAGTTTGGGAAATATGCTTGCTCACCTTCCTGCACAGTTAGATCAGAAAATCAATAGCTTTCACTCCTATATTTGACTTTTGGATACAGCCAGCTGCCAGTTAGCTTAGCTTAGCTCTTAGACTGGTATTAGGAGTCAAACAGTGAACCTGGCTTTGTCCAAAGGTAACCGTAACTTAAACAAACAGGAAATATTAAGTTACAGTATACCATGTTCTTTTAGAGGTGCAGGTATTTCAATTTGTTACCTTTAGATAAAGCCAGGCTATCTATTTCCAGTCTTTTAGCTAAGCTAACCAGCTAGCTTTATTTTTTATATTTAGCCTACTGCACAGATATGAGATAGCTATAGTTATTTAACAAATAAGTGTATATCCCACAATGCTATTCCCTTAAGTACATTTGATTTTACTGACACTATTTTCATAATTGTACTTGATTTGAAAGATAAATGTAATGGATGATCCTTTCATATGGTGCTTCTACATTCAGTCGTTTATGCATAGCTCATGTCTCCATTCACTCTACGATGTGTTGCAGGTCTGTTACGTCTGAAGGGAGAATATGATCCAACTCCTGATCTGGAAGAGATGAGGAGAGAGAAAGAGGAAGCAGACAAGGAGCCAAGGGTCTCTATAATTTCTTTGGTAAGTGTCTTCAGGGTCACTTAAAATATAAAGAATTGTCACATCTACCTACAGTACATAGTATCTCTTTTGAATTGGACTTTCCTTTAAGTAAAAATAGCCGATAAACTCCAGAGCCACAAAAACGTATTTACATTTTTTACTTTAACTTTCTGCTCTATATTTCACCTTTCCAGATCCTGTCTAAAGTAATTTGTTCTAAATAGTGTCAATCAGATCAGTGGTCAGCTCCCATGTGAAACCAAAAGATTTCTGCAATCGCAAAAACATATAAAAAAAACATAATTCCTGCCTGACAGCAGAAAAATAAAAAAATGATGTTGTTTGAAGTTGCTCTGCTTGTATGTGCAGAAGAACAGCGAAAGATAGGACAAGAAATCTACATCTGATTGTACAATTATTCTGTGCATACTAGTCGTGCACTTTAAAAAAAAACGTTTGCAGTAACAATATTGTAGCCTACTGTTCTGTATTCCGTCCCAGATCCGCTCGTCTGTGTACAGACAGCAGCTTGTTGTTGCTCTCATGATGCACCTCTCCCAACAGTTTTCTGGCATCAATGCGGTGAGTGGCAAACTTTTAAATATGTCTAAAAATGTATAGCATGAGTATGAGATAGTATGAGATCTGTGTTGCTCTGTATGAGTGTAAGATATATTACTTTCCACAAACAACCTGCCACTCTTTGTAATAACTGAAAACCTATACTTGTTTTGTCTTCAAGATATTTTATTACTCCACGGCTATCTTCACTCGGGCAGGTGTCGGTCAGCCGGTCTATGCAACCATAGGAGTTGGGGTTATCAACACAATCTTCACTATGGTGTCTGTGAGTAGCTGTATTAACATGTATACTGATGCACACACATATGGACATTACAAAATTAACGTGCACTGGTATTCTCCTATTTTTTCTACACACCCAGACATATCACACATTTACACATGGATTAACACTGTACTTTGTGTTCTAGGTTGCACTGGTGGACAAGGCTGGCAGACGCACTCTGACTCTGGTGGGTCTGGGAGGGATGTGCTGCTGTGCAATTGGCATGACAGTGGGGCTCAAACTCCAGGTTTGTTTATCAGGTGTCATATCTTTGATCTGTCAGCAACTTGAGCTGAACTTTAAGCCTCTTGGGTCCCAAGTAGCGATTTTAAGTGCATGGTTTGCATTGTTTTCTATTGTTCCTTACCACCTGCATTGACTCAGTGAGTTGTTGTTGTTTTCTTACTGAATGTTCACTTCCTAGTCTTGAGCTTTAAAGGTCACCTACTATGCAAAATCCACTTGTTCATGTCTTTTATACATAAACATGTGTCCCCTCTGTGTAAAGAGATTCTGAAAGTTTCAGGGAAAAAGATTCTTTCTCTTTTTGATCCATTTCTATAAAAACCTGTCTGAAAATGAGCTGATCAGATTTTGACCACTTTATGATGTCATAACGATTTTTTGGCTTTTGTAACCATTAGCCAGATGGACACACGATAAAGGAAATGTTCAAATTCGGCTCTGATCGTAACAACATCAGGCCATTCGTGAGGGCATCTTATCATATGACCGCCGGTGGAGTTTCTCAGGCTCCGGCAGCAACTTCGTGAGCGGTGGCAAAATCTTTGGCAGGCCAAAAAATTGCCGAAGGACCTTGCGAAGGTTCATCTTCATGTTGAATTTGTGTGTCCGTTTTGCCCTTCGTAAGGCCATCGTGAGGGCATCTTGTACAAATTGTGTCATCTTCGTCTTTAATTCGTGTGATCATCGGTGCCATCGGGTATTTTTCGCCTCCCGAAGAACATACGAAGGAAACAAGAAGTTGCCCGATTGTCTTAGGAAGGCAACACGACTACGTCAAGCCCTCGCAATGCCGTCGTGTAGTCATCGTATTATAGTACGATGACATCGAGATTGCATTTATTGCACAACAAAATCATGTAAACATATTATGTAAATAAAATAACCCAATTTGTGTTCTGTGAAACTGAAAAGGATATTACATTGTTTTTGTTACTTTCGTTGCAGTTGTATGTCTTAAATGTAATTTAGGTTAACTTCCTGTTTTATTTAGATGCTTTTATTTTGAAGGTGAGTTTACGCAGTTGATAGGAAGTTGTTGTTGCTATGGAAACAACATGACGGAGATAAGTAATATCTTCTAATCTACATATAAAGACGGAGAAAGTAAAGAATAAAGTGTATGTTTAAATGTTAGCACCCCCCGAAGAGGCACAAGCTCTTACGGTGAGTCTGGATACATTCTAAATCATCAGTAAAGTCTACGACCATATTTTCGTGTGTGGTTCGGGTGCCATCGTGTGGCCTTCTGTAGGCATCGTACTTGCTTCGGCTGTTGCTTAGTTGTTGACCAACTTCGGGGCCATCTTCGTGCGAAATTCACAATTCCATATTCGTGTGTCCATCTGGTGTCAATTTCGGGACAGTGTGACAGGGGCTTAACCAAATATCTCTCAGGGCGTGAGGAGGGGCTCCTTATTTTCATCTAAAGTAACAGACAGAGAATCAGCACTTTTTAAACAGAGCTGAAACAGAGTGGTTTATGGCATGCTACAATGCACGATCTGTTTGGTGTTTGGAGCCAAACACTTGATCCTTCGGCAATTTTTTTTGACAAAACTTGACATGTTTGTATATATCTGAGACCTATAATATATTGATGAAAAACAGTATAATTGGGGACCTTTAAACTGCATCTCATGGTCTTCATCAGTACATGGAGTTTGGTCAGCTAGCATAGCACGTTTACTCACTTCATTGCCATGCGTTGGCTAAAAAATGCAGGAAGGATACATGGAGCAAAGTATCCAGTACCTCATCTCTATAAGTAAATTGTTTGTCACACTAAATAGGACAATTTAGTTAAAAGAGGCCGAGATAGGACAACAAAAAACTGTATGTTTGCAAAGAGTTCATATTTATTAAAGCTCACGCACAACAACAAGTCAAGCAGAGCACAAAATGGACTCAAGAATGCCATGCCAATATGTCCATCTCTTTCTCATGCAGTATGTGATAAGTTCAAGAAACCACGAAAATACAATAACTGATGTACTTTTCCCTCCAGGGTGACTACCCATGGATGAGTTACGTCAGCATGTCGGCTATTTTCCTCTTCGTGAGTTTCTTTGAAATTGGTCCTGGTCCGATTCCATGGTTCATAGTTGCTGAACTGTTCAGTCAGGGACCCCGACCTGCAGCCATCGCTCTGGCTGGCTGCTGCAACTGGACCAGCAACTTCATCATAGGCATGACCTTTCCATATATACAGGTTGGCAGAAAGGAAATACATAGGCTATGTACTAAACTCTTAAAATCAGACATAGTCTTACACCTGTCTTTTTCGTTTCTATTTTCAGACTTGGTTGGATTCGTATGTGTTCATCCTGTTTGCTGGGCTGCTTTTCGGCTTCACAGTGTTTATTTATCTCCGGGTCCCCGAGACCAAGGGCAAAAGTTTTGAAGAGATTGCTGCTGTCTTCCAGAAGGGCCGGAAAAAGTTGGAGCAGGGCACCAAAGACGCTACTGAACTACAGGAGCTCAAAACATCCACAGATGCTTGAGACAACAGCTGTGTATTATTTAGGTATATTTGTGTGTGTGCAAAAGTGTGTCTATCCGTCAGTATTTCAAATGTCAAGTGTTTGTCATTGTAGTATTTTAACAGTTGGGTTATTAAGGAGTTAATCACAGAATTACACTTTTTTCTAATATAAATATGAGAGTGTTACAAAAACCAGCAGGGACTTACAATATCACATGTATGACATATGAAGTGGTGTTTATATGTAATGATACTATAGACTTGTACTACTCTACTGGAATACAATACTATTGTGAAAGTGAAAAGGGATACTTGTATTGTTGAACCCACAGTGATATTGAGACTGACTCTGTGGTCCCCTTAACTGTACTGTGCTCTATATCACCTGTCCAACCCAGTCCCATTACCAAATGTGACGACAAAGTCAGCAAACAGCTGGTGAACATGGAGGCGTATTAAGCAGCAAAGAGACAGATATTTGATTCAGACGGAAGGAAAAACCAAAGGAGCTGAAAGGAAAAATAATATTTGGCTCACATTCATCGACTGGCTAAAAAACAGTAACTCCAGATGTTTGCTAATCTCTGTCTCTGTCTGCTTGATTAGTTAAAAGGCAACTGTTGGATTGTGATTGCTGCTCCTTCTGCTGGTTTATCATTCAGATATATTTACTGTCCAAAATAATGTTACAAGACATTTTATTTATTGGCATTACGCTAAAGTAATTAATGGTCTATCCACTACCTAAAAGGATATTACTTATCTATGGTATTACTTCACCATTTTCTGTCTTGAAATATACATTAAACCTACCTTTGCTCAAATGTGTGTGATGAATTTTTTATATTTTAAAGAGGTTATTACAAATGATTTGGGGCCTGGGGCATAGTATAGCAGCACAGCAGAGTGTTTAAATGGATCAGGTCTTGATGGGACCTCTAGAAAATGTTGTGTTTTATCTGCCCAAATTATATGCTGTTGTAGGGATGCCTCATTCTTTTATAGCCATGGCTTTTAGAAGATCCACATATAAGGACCAATCAGGTAGAGCATATTGCAAACAATGTTGCTGCCAGTACATTTAAATGGTGGGAGAAGTACTCAATAATAATAATAGATTACATTTGTATAGCGCCTTTCGAGGGACCCAAGGTTTACATGGTGAACAAACAAACAAGAGGGGCAAATAATAAAGTAAAAATGTAATAAAATAGTAGTGGGAGTAAAGCAGGGGGACTGTGATGGGTTAGGATACTCAGATCTTGTACTTAAGTAAAGTAGAAGTACCAGAGTGTAGAAATACTCAGGAATGCAGGAAGTAAAAGTCCTGCATTCAAAATGTTACTCAACTAAAAGTACAAAAGTATTAGCATCTGGAGGCGTGTGGCGCAGTGGGTAGAGCCTTAGTCTGGGATCAGATGGTCACAGGTTCAAACCCACTGCAGTCAGCATGTCGTTGTCCCTGGGCAAGACACTTCACCCCAAATTTCTCCTGTGGGGATTTCCCATATAGTATTGAGTATGTAAGTCGCTTTGGATAAAAGCATCTATCAAGTAACATGTAATGTAAATATTCTTAAAGTACTAAAAGTAGTCAATGTGCAAATGTGCCCATTTCAGAATAATATATAATATGTTTTAATTATTATTGATGCACTAATTTATCAAAGCTGTTAAAGGTGCAGCTCATTTTATTAGCCGCATTTTTTTTACATTTATGCTACAGGATAACTTGTGAATGTTACTCCAAGTGTAACTAAAGTCTTATTTAAGTGCTGTTTATATTTCACATTATTAATCCAAATGTGCAAAGTAACTTAAGATATTAAATAAATGTAGTGATGTAAAAGTACATTTTTCTCCTCTGAATTATAGTGGGGTAAACATTGAAATACTCAAGTACAGTGCAAGTCTCTCAAAATTGTACTTATCAGAATCAGAATCCCTTTATTAGTCCTACAGTAGGGGAATGTACAGTGTTACAGCAAAAGTGGCATAGCAGGTCAAAAAGGCATTCAATAATAAAAAATTGCAATTGCAAACAAGTGTTTATTGCACAGTGCATGTTTATTGCACACAATTTCAATTGTCTGCCTTTTGTGGTGGTTAAAATATTAAAGTGAAGAGTCGAAATTACACAATTAAAAAATATAAAATACATATCCAGCACCAGTAACAGTTGTGAGATAGCAGCCATGTAAAATGTATTTCTTTAAGAAAAAAAGAAAGAAAAAAAGAGAGATATATATTAACATATATATATATATGTTAATAATTTAGTTTTTCAGAGAAGGGGTGGGATTAAATAAGTGTAAATGTGTAATTAAGTAGAATAATATTTTTGTATATCAATTTGACACTGCTTATTTTTGTATTATATAATAATTATCATGTTAAATTGTTGTATTATTGTTTTACACATTCGAAATAAATCTAATCAAATAAAAAAAGTTATAACGTTGGAAGTATATGCTCAGTTATTTACAGAATTATTTCAGATGTTGTGCATAAAGTGAGTAAATGACGCACTTGGTTATTTTCCACCACTGATTATATGCTTGAAATAACTATAGCTGTTCTATTATAGGCATGTAACGTTATACAGGATAGTTCTGTGCGGTATGTTTGGTTCTGTGCAGTCAGCAACTGTCCATGAGGCTTTTGCCCATCCCCCAGCCACGATACGTCGGAAGCGCGGTACCTGCCCTCTGTGCTCCTCCTGCCATACAAAAGCTCTACGCATGCGAAGTGACTTTTTTTCCTCTTTGGTATAAGCAAGGCACGGGGTAAGTAAAACCGCTAGGGCTTATAAGTAACACTTTAACGTAAAGTAACCTATCGTTTTTGCATTGCAGTCATTCATCAACTAATGTATAATACTGGGAAGCATTGAAAGTGAGTCAGGAAAGCGAGACGATGTTTGAAAGAAGTTTGCAACATACCTAAGCTAACGTTAGCAACGCCACAGCTAGCCCGGGTGTGGATCGTGTTAGCAAGCTAATATGGCTAAGGGATGACAGAAAAAACACGAGGTGGGAACCCAAAGCTAGCATCAAGCTACAGTGTCCAGCTGCCACGTACCATAGCAAACTAGATGTTTACTAGCGTTATAAGATAAGCTACCAAACCATTTTATCGGTACTTCACACAACAATGAACAAACAGGGCGGCTAATGTGTTTGAGTAGTTATTTGGCTGTGGCTCTCACAGTGTGTTAAAGAAAATATGGCATGCTAGTAACATGGCGTGCATCTAGACACATTAGCAATTAGCTTTTAGCTGTTCGGATAACGGTAGTTGGCCAGTGAAATAGTAACTATACATTTGATACTTATTTTTTGTGTAAGTGTGGGACATGAATGGTTGAGCAAAAGCGGAGGGGGTATCGGAGTTAGCTTGAAAAGACACATTTAGCGTCGAGCAAAAGCATTTATCGTTGCAATCTTCCTCCCTGGTCTTTCGGTTATTGATTTATTAAGCACTTATGGCGTAACCACCTTCTCTTCTAACAGCTGTCGGGTTCCCTAACATGGTCTTGGTTGTAGTCTTAGTTTAATGTTTACACGTACAAATCTGTGCTCAACGGGCACCACATAAGGACACGTGTATTGCTCCGCTTGTATGTGTACTAGCAGTTTTTTAATACTACACACATCTTTATTAATAATACTGCTGTCTCAAATATTATATGTTTATTCTTTTGTTGGATGGCATAGATTTCAACATGGCAGATGAAGATTTCGCTACTGTGAGTTCTGGGGCCTCTGAAACATACCCACAGCAGTGCTCTGCATTGAGGAAGAATGGCTTTGTCATGCTGAAGGGTCATCCCTGTAAGATCGTTGACATGACTACCTCCAAGACTGGCAAGCATGGACATGCCAAGGTAAAACCTCCTTGTGCATCCTCTGGAATGCAACACTTAATCAATTTTGTGATTTAGCCTACATTTCTCCGTTTTTTACTTGGCCTGAAGCCGGATCTAATCAGTTGTGTTTTCCCAGGTTCATTTAGTTGGACTTGACATCTTCAATCAGAAGAAGTATGAAGATCTGTGCCCATCTACCCACAACATGGAGGTCCCAAATGTCACGAGGAAAGATTACCAGGTAAGATAACCCATCTTGATATAACCTGGTGGCCCCAAAGTGTATAAAGCATTCATCATGTGTGCTGGATATTCTGTCCTTTTGAAACACATTACAACTGGAAGCCAATAACTGTTGTCATAGCCAGTCATTTATTTATTTTTAATTAAGAAAACTAGGGATGCTCTGATCGCCAATTTCGGGGCCGATCGCCGGAATCCGTATATACCAATCTCCGATCGAATGGGCGGTGCCTAAATGGAAGATTTAAACTTTAAATCTTCCATTTAAAGTGATGTTTAAAACTCAGTTATGGGGCTCGTTCACTGGAGCTTCCACAAACAACAATCAACTTAATTATTACATTCAAATGAAGTACATTATTCAAGTTTACATTCACTTTGGAGAATAACACGGGAGAAATGAGCGGAAGCGCTCTCTTTTCCTCTCTCTCTCTCTCTCCCCCTCTCTCCCTCCTGACAGCCTGTCAGTATCTCATGCAGCTCACTGATCCAGTAATGAGTGACCCGACAGTGAAGAATAAATATATTTATAACTAGTTTAGCTTGTTCCAGAGGTAGATAAAATAGCTAAGTGTGTTAGGTCTAACTCTTGTGTGTTTCGTTCCGCTCACCGGTCCGGCGGGCGGAGCTGCAGGATTTCTGCTTCACACACGTTGCATACCGCTATTTCACTGTCTTTTTCGGACACCTTAATATAATGCCAGACCGGTGAAGCTTGTTTTGCCGCACACAGAGAAAAGTGTCATGTATTTTACGTCATGCGATCGGCTCTCGCGATCGGCATGTTTAGAGAGCACCGATCGATCGGTAGAGAGTGAGTATCGCCGATCTCGATCGGTGACCGATCGATCGAAGCATCCCTAAAGAAAACAAGTGGATCCATTTCCCTTGATGTTTGACATTTAAATGACGTAATCCAAATGACGGTGTGGTCCTAGAAAACGCCTTTTTATGATTGTTAAACAGGTGTGTCACATGCTTCAGAGCTGAGCTGTCTCCTCAGTTGTTGTTGTTGAAGCATTTACAGGTTTCAAACTAGTTTAACAGCGTTTGAACATGTGTGCTTATCCATCCTAGTTTGATGGCTGTTTTGTGATAGAATTTCTCTAAAACGCAAGAAAACAATGGTTTAATTATTAGTGGGAACATAGGGAGAGCAGATTTGTTTACCTGAATCTTGCTTTATTATTCTATGTGGCAAAAATATTGTTATATTTATAATAGGGACACTTGGTAGTAATAGACGGTAGGTATGTGTATGATCTATCATATTTACACATTTAAGAATGAGGGGGGAAAACCATGGAACAAGTAATTCATAATTAAGTCGAACAATACTAATTTCAGGAATTGCATATGTGATAAATGAAAAAACAGGACTTGGGTTATAAGTCATTCAAACTCGTGAAATCATTCCAAAATAAACTCTTTACAATCCCAAGAATCTTTGCAGCATGCCATGGAGTCTCATAAATCAATCCTTTGGAGGATGACGTTTACCAATCCGATGTTCCCCTGGGGCTCAATCAAGTATTTCAGATTGTAAAAGCTAGTATACATTAAATCCAATATTTTCAAAAATGCTTAATGAGCATTGGTGAGTTTTTGTGGCGGCACCACTGATTAGAACACGCTCTGTTGGGACCACTAACATGGCCCAGTCCCCGACATGGAAGCGTTTTGTTTGTTGCCTCTGCCACTCTCCTATTGGCCTGCTCTTCTAGGACTTTGTTGACTGGCACTGGTTATGAATTATTTATCAGAAGAAAACGTTTCAACGTCTAAAAGATTTAACGGTTTACTTTTTCTGTTCTTTTTCGGATGGCATGTTTAGTTTTTGGATCTGGATTCTGGTTACCTGAGCCTTTTGGAAGACAATGGAACAACCAGAGAGGACCTCAAACTACTAGAAAATGAAATTGGCAAAGAAATCAAAACGAAGTTCGAAAACGGAGAGTCTTTTGTGGTGAGTTAATGTGGATTGTTGTTTTTATACTGTCTGAATGACCCGTAAGCAGCGTCTCAGAGCTGTCCCTGTAGTACCAAGTTTCACAAGTTAATCTCTAATAATGACTTTTGTGAACAGTGTTGACAACTTTATATTGTTTATTTGTAGGTTAAACTAAAAGACACAAGGCTCTGACAGTTTACCCTATTGCTGCATCAGATTTATCTTTTTTATAAATAATTGTTGTACTATTTCAACAATTAGACAGTTTATACATCCAAAAAACAAACGATGAGAGCAGAAAGCATAGCATAGCTTTATCCAGGATAAAGTACAACAAGATCATTCCTTTGTATTTGTATCTGTATTGATACAGAATGCTTCTCTACTATACTTGTATCTATAGCTAATTGACTGCTAATGTGTATTATAGTTTTTTGTATTGTATGTCTTTTTTTGCTGCATTTTGAAATCTCATTTGTGTGTCCTCCCTTTTCAGGTCACTGTGCTGAAGGCTTGTGGTGAAGAACAAGTAGTTGCCACTAAGGTTAATAATTAAAGCGTCCTGGGCACTGCTGGAGACCTCGCACCCCTCATCTCCAGTGTGATTTTTGAAGCCTCACCAAAGCTACTGGCCGTGTCTCCATATCGCAACTAGTTCTCCCGATGGCAACTCAAATCTGGAGACTGGACTGGAGACGCTTTTTCAACTTTACCTTGGGGTCCAGGCTGACTGGCATTATGTTTAATCAACGAAATTATCCGCCTGTAGCCACCCTCTCTGCAATGGCTACACATATTATTCGAGGAATTCCTATCAACATTCCAGTACTTTTTTTTTTTTTTGAGTATGGGACCTTTTTTTTCTGTATGCATAACTTTTTAATTCCCTCTTTTTTCTTTCTCTGAGCTTTTGAGTTGGCTGTGAGCATGTAATTTAGAGCTTGTTTACAGTTGAGTTACCCTGCTTTCTCCCCTTAGACGTTTTTTTATCTCTGCGGGCTGACTGCACCTCAAGCGATCTCCATCTCTGTTTGGTTGAACTGCATTGATGGCCGGAATATTCTGCCTTTGACAATTAAACATATGCATGCACAAAAATTGACTTGTATACAGCTAGCCGCTATGAATAGTGTAAAGCGCAACATATTTTTCTCATCTCAACTCGACTTCAAAATAATCCCAAGATCTCTCCTGCATCTTTCCTGGTCTAAACAGGACTGGTCTTTTGTAGCATTGATCTCTGGTGTGGAGATTTACCTTTTCCCCCTTCTCTGCCACGAAACGTTTTTCTTTCACATGAGGCCTTTCCGAGCTTACACGTATAGAAATTGATTTTGGAAGAACAAAACACTGAAACCCTTTAGTATTGGTAACATAAAGCTCAAATTAAACCTTGGCACACAATATTGGAAATAAAATAAAAATAAAACATATTTCAAATTGAATAATATGTAGCCAAAAGAAGATGGTATTTCTGCTGTAATTATTTAGGTTTGGGTAAACATCTGGACCCAAGACGTACTGTAATACACACAGAACATAATGTACACAACATGAAAACTGACTGTTACCATTGGGCTGTATTTTGTGTTGCGGGTGAGGAAAGCAGTTATAGAAAGAACATTTGGGAGTTGTAGGTCTGTTTGCAGTTTAACAGGATTTTTAAGCATTCTGTGCAGAGTTAACACTTTGTACAGAGTGTGGCTCAAATATTTTTTTGAAATAAAAATACCAATATGCTGAATGGTTTTCTATGTTTACATCGACAGACAAAAGCTGGCATTGGGGTGCTGTAGAACTTGTGTTAGCATGCAGGTGGTCGGCTATCCTTTACTTCCATACATTTACAAACTACCTTTAATTTGATGTAATGGCAATATATCATGAGGATGTATTGTTTCTGACTTGAGGGGCTGATTCTAGTTAAGAGTTCTAAGAGTGCCGTTTCTATTTGTTTACACACAACCTGTCATTCAGATGTGGAAATGACTTTGTTTGATTTAATAATACATTTTATTTATATAGGCACATTTAAAAACTCAAGGTCGCTTGCCACCCTTTTTAGAAACTCTTATCTGAGTATACACGTTCAAGATATCAGATTCCTACACCTTCGAGAACCACATTAGTTAATGGATGTAATCACAGTGCACTAAATGTGATATTGCCATTTGGAAGATATTCTGTGCAGCTTTCAAGTTCTCCTTTGTACAACAGCTGGTCTAAGTCTGTTACTTATATTAAGTACACACTATTTAGTTGTGTATTAGACTATATTGATTTGGTTTCTCTACATAACATATTTGTTCAATGTGTATTTTTTTCCTTTACGTTTCAGAGCTGCTTCATAACAGTAGCTTCCAACTCAGACTATTTCTTTTTTCGGCACCTACTTTTCACTTATGCCACAAACCTGCTCAACAATAGTTACCTTTCACTGCAAGGACCAAAGGTGGAAGCAACTAGATTCACGTAATATTGATTCATTTTGCATTGAGAATGTGTCTTTTTTTAAGTTGGAGAAAAAGGCATTTGACCAGGAAAATTACGCTATAAAGGTGGAAGTATAATGTATATCACTTGAAGAACCGGCTTGCCTTCTCAAGCACATACATCTCGACTTCTGTGTGTAGCGCCTCAACTCGATTTTTAATAGGAGTATTTATCCCTCAGGGTGTGTCAAAGTATAACCTGTTTTATGCAAATTGCAGGAAATGCTGCCATAAAATACAGCTTTTTAAAAGTTGTCCTCCAGTGAGCAAATACACACTTTGGGAGTGTGCGCTGCTCTTGTTTTATTTGTGGTTGCAATCCTGCCATTGTGCCTGTGAAAACCAGATGTAGTTTCTAGTTTACTGCATCTTTACACACAAGGCCAGAATTCCATAAGCATCGCAATCCTAATATGCAATCAGAAGTGCAATTTAATAATTGTGGTATGAATTTCCAAACCATTCTTTCTCCACCTCAACAGTCTTAACAGAAGATGAGTGTATTCCTTAAGCAATATTTGCTGTCGCATGTGCCTATAGACAGGGTCACATGCAAGGAAAATTGCCTCCTTTTTAACTTTGATTCCCTCCAATTCTTAAGATGATCTGACTCTGATGTGTATCACTAACTACCACACTTCTCGACAATGATCCTCTACTGTACCTTTAAGTGTATCTCACATTGAGACAGGTAACAGGAATGACTTATGAGTCCTGTTGGGAAAATGTTAAGGGAGTAGTCCCGTCATTAATGACTAGGATCAAACTGTCATAATGTCCGATTTTCATTGTGATAGGAAACATTTGGTAACATGTCCAAAGTGAGGATAATAAAATGAAATAGATGTTATTTGAATTGATTTATCTCACGTGTCTGTACCAGTCTGGTATCTGACTATTGTACATTTGCTAATGAAGCCCAATGCATTTGTATCAACAAATGTGTTTTTTTGACCAAACTGGTACCTTTGTATGTAAAGACCATGGTACATATAACACAGGGATTAAGTTAATTGTTTTTCTTGGTTTATGGTGAGGATAGTGTTTTTAGGGTATTCCCCCAAGTTTGGCACAGGTTTTCTTCTTTCTTCATTTGGTATCCAAACTGTTCTTAGGGGAAGCCTGGCCTTGAACCTTTCAAAACATGAACCTGCATGGTCTCCTCCATTCTAACCATGCTGTCTTCACAATCCAAACTATTTGTGTTTTTTGTAATGGCAAAATAAAGATATGCAGATGTTACGGGTTTCTCCCATAATATCCAAAGTTATACATTTCTCAATGTAACACAAAACAAAATAATGTTTTAGTTTTGGATTACACGATGGACACAATAACATGACCATTGAGCACAAAACCACATTTCATAAATCAGTGTGGGTCACTTGGTGTTACAAACAGATGGACACAAGGAAAAGACACTATAACGACAAGATCAAAATATTGAAAAAATAGAACTGCCTGCTTACACATTAATATACAACAGATATCACGTTACAATTAAACGTTTGGATTTATTCTTTATTTAAAGTCTGAAACAAATAGTTCATAATTCATATTTAAATCAACATTTTATATAAAGTTCCATGACCGACTTCAATGACGTGAAAATCCTCTGTTTTTGTTTTGTTTTTTTACAATGATTGACGCATGCGCAAAGAGAGGGTGTCATACATTTGATGACAGTCGTTACCCTCTGCAGTTTGATTGGATAGCCAAGTAGCATACGTTTGAATAGCTCATGGTTGGTTGGTTCTTAAGCCTATTTCAGGCCTATTTCTTTTAAGAATATAGTTACTAAACTCACCATTTATGATATGACTTGCTTTATCTCTTAGGAAAAAGAACTTTCATGAAAAACCTCAGTTCCCACCAACTTATTTTGTTATAAACCAAACTGCTGGTAATATTAATAAGATTTAACGTGGACTGTTCACCAGGACCAAACGGCTAAGGTTATCTTACTAGCTTGTCAGAAAATACATAATTAAATAAGTTCCCCGATAAAGGACAGACTTTCAGGATCCCTAGCATCTTCTAGGAGGGGATTACCAAACATGAAAGCAAGAGGACAACGCGGTGAAACTAAGCAAACATTGCTAACGTTACCATCCTGACATTGAAAACAAAAAGGGACATAAGCAGACAGTACAACAGCACATTGAGGAGAACAGGTATGTGCTCAAATATGTTTGTCACCTGTGCAAAACTCTGGGAAATATTTAAAAAGTACTACTATTTCCCCCGTATCAACGCCACTGTTTTGACTGGGCTACCTTTTGGATTGCTGCTATATTTCCAGCTGCCTGGCTCAACCAATTTCACACTAAAGATATAACATAATAAGATCCAGGCTTCAATAGGACAGAGTCAGAATTCCAGATTTGTAATGACCCTTTAGTGAATATGTTTCTGTACCTAAGGTTGCATTAACCAAAATAAAGCCTATGCCGTTTAATTATCAGTGTGGTGGAGCATAGTTTGAACTTTGAAGCCATGTTAAATGAATGTAGCTGAAATTGTAGATCGATGCAATACTGTTAAATGGTCAGTAGATGGCAGTGCAACATCACTTTGAGTTTCTGTATCTATCTATCTATCTATCTATCTATCTATCTATCTATCTATCTAGCTATCTAGCTATCTATCTATCTATCTATCTATCTATCTATCTATCTATCTATCTATCTATCTATCTATCTATCTATCATTTGACTAAAGACCTGTTTGAGGCTAGCAATGTTGATGCACACTATACATCACTCCGATATACATCTTTCAAAGCTCCATCTTTGATATAATTTCTACTGGAAAATATACATCCTCAGGACTGCAGGTTACATACTCTTACAGTGAACAGTCTGTGTGGACCTTGCAGTTCAAACAGACTGAACCCATTAATGGCTATTGCAGGGAAACCTCTAGTTTTCTTCCCTGTGTGTTGTAGTGGGCTCTGAACTCTTTCAAGACTTGGTTTGGAGATTGAAGCAGGGATTGAGGGGATTGGCAACGGTTTCATGCGCCATTCCACAGTCCTTGAAATCTGTTTATCCAGACTGTGAAGCCGCTTGATTCCTGCCCGATGTTTGGAGGAGATGAACCGGTTTTGAATGATGAGATTTGATAGGCTTTCACGGTAGAGGGCTTCTCTTGTAAGTCAGGAAAAACTCTACTCAACGCACACACATATAGGCTACCTACGTCAACAGTGGGAGAGCACCAACTGTAAAGGAAGGCCACAGTGTAACTGCAGGACATATATCTCCAGCAGTTACGGCGTGAGATGGATGAGAGCAAAGAAAGCCTTACTCTGAGTGTGTGAGAAAGAGTTTAGAGGAAATAATACCTTGACCTCCCTCCATCTGTTTCCTGCCAGTCTGCATGATTACTGGTCCTTTTATTCTTATACAGGATAGATAGGACACAAAATATAATCAGAGACAGAAAAAACAAATATCACTATAACTTCATCATTATTGCAGAGAATTTTTTTTCCGGAAACCTTTGGGATAAAAGTTCAGTAATGCCTCTGATCAGCTATATAACTTTGCATTTAATTATTGGCTTTATACAATAACATTGTAATGTAATTCATATACCAAATGTCTTTCTGATTTCTTTACTGATTTCATTGTGTGTGCGTCTACATGATTCCATGTGTGCATGAGTCCATCTGTATGATGGATGATCTTGTTCACAGTGTGGTTGTTTTGGTTGTGTGTATGTTTAAGTATGCATGTAGCCGTATAAATGTAGCTGACATATTATTGAATCCAGATGTTTAGGTTAGAACAAATAGAGAAGATCACTTCATCTCAGCCTCTGACGAGATTTGGAGGACTGATGGAGGAGGGAAGGAGGTCATTTTTCCTCCTTTCATGTGCTCAATCCTGCTGACAGTGGAGCAGTGGGGAACATATCTGTATGTGTCAGGTGTGTGTAGAATGGGGGTACAGGGAGGATAACTGAAAAATATGAATGGATGGATTTTGCAATCAGAAGTATCCAAATCAAAGTCTTTTTTAGCTGCAGTGCAACAATGTTGGTCTGTCAGTAGCTCTAGATTGTTGCATTTCAGTGACCTACGGCCTATTCTCTATTTCCAACCCAAGTTTGTGGTTTTGATTGCAATATATCTGCTTCTTTAGACAGATCTTAGGTCATTTGCAACAGGCATTCATGTCCACATAACAATGAACTTTTCTAACTTTGGTGACATTTTAAGGTCACACACAATATGACCATTCCTTTTGACCAAATACATGCAAAACGTTTTTACTTTCCTTTCACTCTTAACTCTTCTTTCTGATGTTGTGCAAATGAGCATATGCTAGCATGCTACCACATGTAAACATGTAATACAGTAGCTACAAGTTTGATTAGAATTAGTAAACAAACCAACAAAAACAGTTTCTTACTCAGCCCTCCCAGCAGTTCACAAATGTAGCCTGATTGAGTCTTCAGTCAAATCGTCTATCCTCAATCTCAACAACATCAATAGTATACACATTTTGTAAATTAAGATGGCTTCAAGTGATTTGTTAGAATAATTGAAAAATATACAACTAAACCAGGGCCATAAAAGTTATGTTGGAAACAACTTGGGGCCATGAGTCATCATCTTCACTTTGGAACTACATGTTATTCAGTTCAGACTTTGTCCAAATGTTTCCTGGGAAAAGCGTGGATGTTGTGCATGTCTGTCTCTGTGTGAGTCTACTATGTGCAAATGTGTACGAGAATGGGATGAAGCCCAGCAGGGCAGGGGTGTGTTCTGTCTTCAGAAATAGTTATGATAACAGATGTCTTCATTTGATGATGGGGCTCACAGCATGTACTTTCTATTTTAGCCCACAAACTCCTGAACACTCATACTGCTGGGAACGCCTCTTCTCTTCCCTGGAGGAATGAATGATTGAGTTCACAGGAATTTTGAATAGACTATTGCTTTCCTTTTTTGTTTTACTGAACAAAATATTGCTTGTGTTGCTCGTCTTCAGTAGAACTACTTGAATGATTGTACATTCATTGCATCATTCGAAGTACTCGGCTCATGCTCTCACAAACCAGACTTTTAACGTTTCTATTCTTTGATTGCTTGTGAGAAAACCGTTGTTTTATTGTGCTAAATGCCTGAAGAGAAACATCAGGCTACCTGTAGTTTCAGCTCACAAGATGTTTAACTTTAGGCCAATTGTTTACAAGACATCTATAAAAGGACATTGGGTCAGTGAAGCAGCAAAAGTACAGTGTTGTACCATTTACTGTAATCATAGAGAAATGGGAACAACTATTAGGACATGAGTGAGAGACAATTATAGATCATCAAATTACACTCAACTCTGTTACAAACTGATGCCTTTATACAATGTATATTAATAGGTATGATATACAGTACCAGTCAAACGTTTGGACACACCTTCTCATTCGAAGGTCTTGATTTATTTTAATTATTTTTTACATTGTAGATTAATACTGTAGACATCAAAATGATGAAAAAACACATATGGAATTATCTAGTAAACAAAAAAGTGTTCAAAGTCGATTCCATACGTGTTCTTTTATAGTTTTGATGTCTTCAGTATTAATCTACAATGTAAAAAATAATTCAAATGAATTAAAACCTTCGAATGAGAAAGTGTGTCTAAAGTTTTAACTGGTACTGTATAAACTTCTGACCAACATTACACTATAAATTAAAACAATATAACCAAGTCCATACCCAGTCACGTTAAATGAGAGTTTAAATCAACATATAAGAAGTGCAATACATCAGAATGGCGATGGAGCTTCTGTTCTCCTGGCCAGCCTCTCTGGATGAATGGTGTTTTACATTCAGGATGTTGCCTCCAACAGACCTCTGCTCCACTGTAGTGTTGTTTCTGGCCACCTGCTCCCCTCTGGCAAGGCTTTGAACTTCCTTGTGTGTGCGACCTACAAAGTATGTGTGTATATTTGTAAAGGCAGTTAGTAGACCAGTAGTTGGAATGTTGAAAGGTTGTGTCCAACATCTGGAGTTTGACTCTATAGCAGGAGGTGAGGCTGTGAAGAAGAGCTGATGGGAGGTGGGTTGGGCTAGACTAATATTCAAACCAGATGGGGGTAGCTTCTCATAGTTGAGAGATAAAAACACTACTTTTTGAACTTTATTAAGTACGTTTTTAACATTTTTATAAACCCTTTTTTCTTGCCAGAGTCATTAGTCATTAATTCAGGACCAAAAATGATTCGATTTTTGCATATCTCATTAACAAGATTCAGTACAATCTTAAAATCAGTATATTTAATGGGGAAAGAAATTCTACTTTGAATTCCTGATTTTTTAAATGTATTTGGCTATGCCTGTTTTTGTCTACGGGTAATGATTTGATGATCACAAAATAAGCACAAATATACTCAAAATGACCTCCAAGAGATGCAAAAGGTTTGAAAGAGAAGAAATACGACTACAAAGAAGCATAACATGTCCACAAAGATAAGGATAATAAGTACGTAGAGGTGGCCAAAACCAAACTAGCTACAGTACAAAGAAATGCAAAATAGCTAGAAAAACCACAAAGAGGAACACAATAACTATAACAAGACATTACATAAAACAAACAAATGCAAAAAGGCTTCTCCAGTAGGGTTTCATTTATACCTCTGAATTATTATTGCCAAGAACCGAGGATTAAAATATGAGACTTTTCACATGGTACAAAGGAATCATAATAATGCTGACAGTAATGACTTTCAGCTACATGAGGATTTATGCCAATATGTCCACGGGCAGTAAGGCTTGTTTGGGGTCATTTGAAGTTTGCCTTATTTCTCATGCTGATGTTATTGGGGCAGAACTGGAGGTTTTGGGGAGTGGTGGAGGAATGTTGAGGCCTTGCTATCTTTCTGATGAACAGGTGTCTGTTTCCTCCCACTCCCATTGATTTCCAGGACATAGCTTGACCCAATAGACTTTTGACCACTGGAAATGTTGAAGAAGAAGAAAAGAAACAATACTTGTGTGTTTGTTTTTCAATGGTCCGGGGGTGGATGTGGGTTTCTAAGTGAGTCCCCCAAGACATTCAGTGAATGAAACTGCACATTTTAGGTTCTTAATCATGCACGAACTAAATATTAGAAAGAACAATAAACACTTCTCACAGACACTTTTATTATAATATTCATAATTACTCATATTTGTATATGTAAACAGCTTCACTTAATGCTATTGTTGACATGTTATTACTTCCTGTTTCTTACATTCTTTATTTATATATTTTCCTATTTGTCTTTGTATGAACTTTTACTTGTTTTTCAACTGATTCCTGTTGCTGCTTTAACATCTGAATTTCCCTATTCTGGGAAACAAAAAACGTTTATTTTATCTACCGGCTGGATTACTGTAACTCTTTCTACATGGGGGTCAGTGGGTCCTCCCTCGCTCGTCTGCAGCAGGTGCAAAATGCCGCAGCAAGGCTTTTAACGGGCACACGGAAATATGACCACATTTCCCCCATTTTGGCTTCGCTCCATTGTCTGCCAATACATTTTAGGATTCATTTCAAAATCCTTTTATTTGCTTTTAAATCCCTAAATGGCATGACCCCACCATATCTTCCTGAGCTGCTACACCCTTACACGCCCAACCGCCATCTCAGGTCAGCGGATCAGCTGCTCCTGAATGTGCCCAGAACCAAGTCAAAGCTCAGAGGGGGCCATTGCTTCTCTGTAGCGGCTCCCACACTGTGGAACGATCTGCCCCCGCACATCAGACAGGCCGCCACACTGCCTGCTTTTAAATCGCTTCTTAAAACCCACCTCTTCTCCTTAGCGTATTAACATCTTAAGTGTTGCTTTTATTGCTTTTAAATTGTCTATTGTTTTTACCTGTACTTGTTTTATGGTGTGTGAGCTGAGCTGTGTTACTTTTTGTATGTTTTGTTTTGTTTATTTGCCTGTTCAGCACTTTGTTCTGGAGGTTTAAAGTGCTCTATAAATAAAGCTGTATTGTATCTTCTTAGACACAGAAAATGTGATAAAACTGAAATAGTGTTGGCAGCTATGACAAGGCCATGACTCTGCCCTGTAGCACGGATTCCAATGCATACTATTGAGTTTCATATTTGTAAGATACAAAATAAAATGATTTATATGTTCTTGAGATAGCTTCACTTCTAGAGTGTGTGTGATTGTGGATCCCACATAAACAACAACTGTCCCCCTTAAGCATTCCCATGGACATCCAGAGGGACAGTATTTGCCTGTGTGGCGTGCATCGCTTCTTTTCCCAGCGTCCCCATTTCCTGCAGGCTGTTTGTGGAACAGCTCGCTCATGTTTTGTCTCGTCTCTGAAGAGAGAATGCCTTGAGTAAAGACAAGTGTGCTGCTGAGGCGGAGGTCCTCTCTCTCTTTGTGGAAGTGAAACAACAGTGACTAACTTGTATTGACTCCCACTTTAAATACTCCCCAGCTTTGTGAACTTAAACTATAAAGAATTATGATGAAGAACCAATCAAAAATAACTTAAAGGTCTCCTATTATACTTTTTTTCATGAATATATTGGTACCACTTTACAATAAGACAACCCTCATAAAGGATTCATAATTAGGTTATGAATTAGGTTGTAAAGACTTTATTTATCATTAAGAACCATTTATAAACCAGTTCTAACATAGTTTTCATACATCAACACAAGCTCATTATTTGGCAAGATGACTAAGCCCTACATTGGCTACTTAGCGAGAATCAACTCAGTGAACAACAGATACCAAGGAAGCTGGCTGATGAAGAAGACGAAATATTAGCCAATATAAGACTTAGCAGTACAGATGTGGGCTCACTATTTGGCAAGCAACCGGTCACAGATGAAAATAAGGAGCCCCTCCCCACGCCCCTCTGAGAGATATTTGGTTAGAAAGAACTCAATGGTGCTCTAGGAGGTGATAGGGGGGGGGGGGGGGGGGGGGGGGGGTGTTACCTTGGTTGCTGATTGGCTAATGGTTACACAAGCCAAAACATCGTTATGACATCATAAAGGGGGCAAAATCTGATCAGCTCATTTTCAGACAGGTTTTTATAGAAATGGATCAGGACAAAAAGAGAGAGAATCTTTGTTCCTGAAACTTTCAGAGTCTCTTTCCACAGAGGGGACACATGTTGATGTAGAGAGACATGGAGAAGAGGGGACACATGTTGATGTAGAAGAGACATGAAGAAGAGGGGACACATGTTGATGTAGAAGAGACATGAAGAAGAGGGGACACATGTTGATGTAGAAGAGGCATGGAGAAGAGGGGACACATGTTGATGTAGAAGAGACATGAAGAAGAGGGGACACATGTTGATGTAGAAGAGACATGAAGAAGAGGGGACACATGTTGATGTAGAAGAGACATGAAGAAGAGGGGACACATGTTGATGTAGAAGAGACATGAAGAAGAGGGGACACATGTTGATGTAGAAGAGACATGAAGAAGAGGGGACACATGTTGATGTAGAAGAGACATTAAAAAGTGGATTTTGCCAAATAGGTGACCTTTAAACATACTTAATAAACAGACACACAACTGCTAGGATGTTTGTGATATTTTAGTGTGTTTATCAAGACGAGACCGAGAATGATCAATGGTTATGGAGTGGTTTCTGTGTGTGTAGCTAATGATATTAATGAGCATCTTTTGAAGAAGTGTATTAGACAAAAATCATCAAACTATAGTCATTTTAAGTTTAAGTTTTATCTTCGGCCCCGCTTTGTGTGTGAGAGAGTTGAATGAGTGTGTAATGTGGTACATATGTTCTGTGTGTTTGTGGATCAAGGACTGGGAGCGCTTAGGAAAACAGCGTTACCCAGAGTACAGTTCCCCTGGATCACAGGTTAGAGCCCCAGGAGGGTGTGGGATAGGCTGAGGGAGTGGATAGACCTGACAGGGGCTACGTGTGTGTGTGGCCTAGCATTACTATACTTGTGGGGACCTAAATCTGTTAACACAGTCACGTGTGGGGACTCGCCTCCCTTATGGGGACAAATTGGAGGTCCCCATGAGGGGAATCATTCATTTTAGGGTGAAGACTTGGTTAGGATTAGGGTTAGGTTAAGGGTAAGGTTTAGGGTTAGGGTAAGGTTAAGGTTAAGGTTAGGGTTAGGCATGTGTTGGTTATGGTTAAGGTTAGGATAAGTCTCCAGGAAATGCATGTAAGTCAATGTGATGTCCCCTGAAGTGATGTATACATGGTGTGTGTGTGTGTGTGTGTGACACACGTGACATCATCTCAAAGCAGAAAGCTGTTTTCAAGCTGTAATCACCTCTGACGTTCCTATTATTTTCCACATGTGTTGTCCCAATTAAGACCATATGTGGTACAAAGGAGTCACAAATACAACTCTCGGACAAATGTTGTACATTTCAGGATGTTACTCTTCGCATCATAGCAGGTTCAAAAGGTGATTAATGACGATGGACATGCAGTGTATTTTCCATACAGCAGGTGGTGCCACAATGTCTAAGAAGTGGAACATAAAACTTGACCTCTATTTTAAAGAAGCTTTTTTTACTTTCAGAAACTTGATACAGATAATTATTTTGTTGTGACAAATCACAAATACTCCTGACTTAATACCTTATTTTCTTTAAGCAAATGTATCCTCCTTAGGTGATGAAATGGTCATGTAATGCCACAAACGTGTGCAGTTAAAGCATTTATCTCTAACATATACGATACGATACGATATACTTGATTTGTTCTGGACTCCGTCCTGCAGTTCCGCATGTACATATATAAATATAGTGGACATTAAGAGACATACACATATCAGTCATACACCGTTTGAACAAACACAATACACAGACGCACATACTGACAATGGCGACCTATTGCACAACCCTCATGGCCAACATTTAAAAAGTACATTTCATTACATTGACTACATTTCATTTCATGTGAATGTTAAGAAGCTTAATGGACATAGGTAGGAATGAGTGCTTATAGCAGATCAGCCTGCCAAAACTATGGAATTGACCACATTCACCAACCATCAGTGTTCTCTCACATTCCGCTAAGCTAATTTATCTACAATTAATCTTTCTATTTTGCCTTTTAGTTTCAGTTCTGTTTTTCATCACCGGACATGATGTTGATACTCCCTGTCTCCTTTTTGTCATCATCTTGCTAAATCCCCCTACGCTGCCTCGTTGTCTTCTCTAATGCTTTCTGTTTCTTTCATGTTTTGTTTTTTTCTCCAGACATTCTAGTAACATTACAACTCTTCACATCTGGGCAGCACCTGTCATGGTGAGAAGTCCGTTTTCCCCATGAGGCTTCAGTCTCTGAAGTTTAAAACACCAGCCATTTAATACGTATCAATATTTACCTTCATGAGTTATGATGTAGTCGTTCTATCCTTTGAGCTGCGGTTTCACAAAGCCTTCTTTATCCATAATGAGAACATTGAGTTCAGTACAGTGTGCACGCATACTGTATTGATAACATACATGATATGAAGACAACAACAAATGAACAATTTGAAGATTAAGACAGTTAGTAAGAGTATCAGGTTTTACAGTTAAGCAGCAACTTAATAAGTTCATCTTTATTTTTTAATTAGTTTCAATAATATGAAACCCATAGTGAAAGTAATAACTCCATTATCCATGCCTTTTTAAAATTCTAATCACTTTTGCAAAAATTAAACCATTTTCTGACCTGAAAACTCCATAGTTAGGTAGTGATTAGTTTAGCCACAAAAAATACTTGGTTGAAGTATGTAAATGTTTATCCCTGGCTGAAAGGAATCACTGTTGACTGTCGGCACGAAATAAGAGTTGTCCCGTGAAAGTCTACTTTTTTTAGTCCCGTTGGTCTCCGTGCAGACTCTGTGGCAATAGTCACATTTCTAATGACCACAAGAGGGCTTTGGCACAAACCGTATGCCCCACTGTTTCTGGAATATTCCTTTCTAATTCCCAAGCTTGGTGTTTCATGTTTAAATGTGGATTCTATAGGTTTCGAAATCCTGCATCAGATGTATAGAACCTTTAAAAAACAGTTACATAAACTCAAAACCAACGAGAGGATGTTTAGTTCCCTGTGTGTTATGGCTGTGAGACAACATGCCCTCTGCTGTGTTTGTGCCACTGAGCAGCTCACTGGGGAGAGGCTGGCACCTTCTACTGTGCCAAGGAGTGAACAGTGCCAGGAGCTTTGATACAAAATGGGAACTGGTCTGCAAGGACTAAATGGGCAGGCCTAAAGGAGATTGTGTACGTAACAAATTGTAGAATTCACGGCAAAAACATCATATGGTTGTGTTAGGTCCTGTAAAGCCTTCAAAATGTTTGATTTAATTGATTTGAGCACTTTGAGCATTGATTTTCCAACCTGTAGCCTGAAGGACTTTTAGTCTTCCATTATAAAACCATTCACAATGGTTACTGTAATCTTCTGCATTACGATTGCTTGGAGGGATTGTCAATGGCATCCTGATTCACTTACCTGTCATTTCCCTCTCCACAGACTACTTTCTGGGTGCAAATACAGTAATGACTGCGTTACAATGCGTATATGAGTATTGGCTGAAGTCTGTGTGTTATTGGATCATCCCCACAGCTGCCCTGAATCATTGTTTCTAAAGCCTGTTGCCGTGGCAGCGAGACGACTAAGGGATCTGACCGAAATACACATACATTTGCACTTAAAAGGAAAGTGCCCTTTTTGTGTGTGTGTTCACAAACTTACCTTAAAATATCATGTCTATCCAGTATGACTTTGGATTGGAACACTGAGGCATTATTGACCAAGTGGTGATGGTGTGAGTGTTCAATGAAGGCGTAATGACAGTTGTTTGAGGATTGTATTTAAAAAAGAAAGTCATATCCAGAGGAAGGGGTCGATTCAGCAACTTTTTCCAATAAACCTACAGTGTATGCTAAGCCATTGTCCTTCAAAAGGAAAGATCCAACACAAGAAGCATTATTGATGACCAAGACCTTGTGCCTCTGCTGTCTGTGTGTGTGTGTGTGTGTATGCTTATATACAAACTGTTGCTCTTTGCGTGTTCCTAATAAGGTGGAAATTACACATTGATTGGAAAGCTGCTCTCCCTCTATTGTTAAGCTGCCAATCTGTCTGCATCCAATGTACATCAGTTGGTGTGTTCCTCTGTGTGAACTGGAGGTCAATACGCAGCCTTCTCTACACACACACACACACACACACAGAGGTCAGTGTTCGGATGACGTCCATGACACTTTGTCTTTTTCCCACAGTTCTGGAAAGCAACAGACGTGGGAACAGAGCTCGCTTATTAAACCTGATTCACACCCAGGGGCGCAGCCAGGGATTTTGGGCCCCATGAAAAGATATCACATTGGTTACATTTGTTTCTTAATGTTCTAAAATAGTTTGGGCCCCTGTCAGTCACAGGCCCTTAGAATCGTCCTAACTTTTCCCCCCCTTACGGCGCCCCTGTTCACACCCCTACATTTATATTCACCATTTGATACGGTATCTACCTTTGTCCACGGGATTCGCAGGACCCCCGGCAGGCGAGTAGTCGGCGGGGCCTCCAATGGCACAGGACAAAGGGTTGGCAGGACCCCCGGCAGGAGAGTAGACGGCGGGACCTCCAACGGGACAGGACAAAGGGTTGGCAGGACCCCCGGCAGGAGAGTATTCGGCGGGGCCTCCAACGGCACAGGACAAAGGGTTGGCAGGACCCCCGGCAGGAGAGTAGTCGGCGGGGCCTCCAACGGCACAGGACAAAGGGTTGGCAGGACCCCCGGCAGGAGAGTAGACGGCGGGACCTCCAACGGGACAGGACAAAGGGTTGGCAGGACCCCCGGCAGGAGAGTAGTCGGCGGGGCCTCCAACGGCACAGGACAAAGGGTTGGCAGGACCCCGGCAGGAGAGTAGTCGGCGGGACCTCCAACGAGACAGGACAAGGAGCTGGCAGGACCCCCGGCAGGAGAGTAGACGGCGGGACCTCCAACGGGACAGACATACGATTGGTAGGACCCCCGGCAGAGGAGTAGTCGACGGGGCCTCCAACGGGACAGGACATGGAGTTTGCAGGACCCCCAGCAGAACCTCCAACGGACCAGGACATTGGGTAGGGACTTGAGACGTGACTCGAGAGGGGACTCGAGAGGAGACTCGAGAGGGGAACCATGGGGGAACTCGAGAGGGGACTCGAGAGGGGACTAAAGGAGGGACTAGAGAGGGGACTAAAGGAGGGACTAGAGAGGGGACTAAAGGAGGGACTCGAGAGGGGACTCGGGTAGGAACTCGAGAGGTGACTAGAGAGGGGACTCGAGAAGGGACCCGAGAGGGGACCCGAGAGGGAACTCGAGAGGGGACCCGAGAGGGAACTCGAGAGGGGACCCGAGAGGGAACTCGAGAGGGGACTCGGGTAGGACCTGGAGAGGGGACTTGGGTAGGACCTGGAGAGGGGACTCGGGTAGGACCTGGAGAGGGGACTCGGGTAGGACCTGGAGAGGGGACTCGGGTAGGAACTCGAGAGGGGACTCGGGTAGGAACTGGAGAGGGGACTCGGGTAGGAACTGGAGAGGGGACTCGGGTAGGAACTGAGAGGGAACTCGGGTAGGAACTTGAGAGGGGACTCGGGTAGGAACTTGAGAGGGGACTCGGGGTAGGAACTGGAGAGGGAACTCGGGTAGGAACTGGAGAGGGAACTCGGGTAGGAACTGGAGAGGGAACTCGGGTAGGAACTGGAGAGGGAACTCGGGTAGGAACTTGAGAGGGAACTTGTGTCCGTCGGTACGCCGACAGGACACGGGGAGCTGGCGTCGTCTGGGGAGCCAGCAGTAGACGAGGTGCTGGAGTCGGCCGGTACGCCGACAAGACTCGGGGAGCTGGTGTTGGCTGGAGAGCCAACAGGAGATGAGGTGCTGGAGTCGGAACCATGACTGTATGGGCCAGCTCTGGTGCAGGGACCCCGGTTGTAAGATCCAGTTCTGGAGCCGGAAACATGGCTGTAAGGTCCGGAGCTGAAGCCTGGATCATGGCTGTGTGGGCCGGTTTTGGAGCCGGAAACATGGCTGCTGGGGCCGGCACTGGAGCCGGAACCATGGCTGCTGGGCAAGGAACCGGAACACGGATCCATGGCTGTGTGGGGTGGTACTGGAGCACGGTACCATGGCTATCTGGGATGGTACTGGAGCACGGAACCATGGCTGCTGGGTCCGGCACTGGAGCCGGAACTGGCGCTGGAACCCTGGCCTTTCGTCTTAGGAGTCTTTTGGAGGCTTCGTGGACCTCCAAACGCCAGACCAGACCCCAGGAAAGGGTCAGAACATGAAGCCTGGTACTCAGGGCTACTTGAGAAAACCCTAAGCCACTCGGGCAACAAGCTCCAGAGCCAGGGCTTGCGAGCAACCTCCTGACGTGCCTCCTTCAACGCAGCCTCTCTACCCCGTCTAGATGAGGCGCCTTTCCACGTATAAAAAATATACTCCAGAGAGTATCCAAGACTTTCCGCCTGTCGCATCAAAAGGGCTGAATCTGCTGGGTCCATAATGTGGTCGGTTCGTACTGTCACGGTGTGTGAAGCAGGTAGGACCAAAATGCAGATTAAAGTGAAAGTTCCTTTATTTCAAGGCTAGGTGATAACACAGACAGAACAGAACACTCACCGACGAACTAGTCATGACAAAAGACGAACCGACAAAGGCAGACAGAAAAACCAGAACTTAAATACACACAAGACTAATCACACAAACAAGACACAGGTGAGGAGGGAGGAGAAAACACAGGGGCCACAGGTGAACACAATTGGGTAATCAGACACACCAGGGAAACTAACGACAGGGAACCACAGACAAATCCAAACAAGACACAACGCAGACAGAAACAGGCAAGACAGGAGGTGAAGACCTTACAAAATAAAACATGAAACAAGACAAGACAAAACACCATAAAGACAGATCGTGACTGTGTGGCTGTAAAAAAAGTTCATATTTTCATCCTGAAAGCAGAAGATCTTGTAAATCTTGATAATCCTTACAATGTTAGTCCTGGTTGATGACTCAGTGATCCAGTGTTTTTTGGTTTTTGCACCTCTGAGTTGTAAGACTCACAAGGAACAGAAGCACTTCGGAATTACTTTTTTTGACATATAAAATCTCTTGAAGGTTTGCTTAAACTGTGTTTGGATTCTTACAAAAAAGATCCTTCTTAATCATTATCTTTGACCCACTAGTGGATGGCAGTGTCGGTATATGCAGAGATCCTTCCCTCTGTCTGTATTTTTAGAGACTTTTTATCGCTAATAAACAGCTATTTCAATACATTTAGGATCTTATTTAGTTTTCTTTATTCCCCTTATTTCAGCCAATACTTTGGCTCTCCATAACTTCAGCTTACGTTCAGCTACAGAAACCATTCAAATATCAAACTATTCAGCCTTTTCAGCACATGATGGGAAACTTTCAACTTTTTCAAAATATGTTATACTTTTTCAAATATTCAGCTTTTTAAGGTCTTTTTTTAACATGGAAGTCATTGCAATGCATTTGAGCTGTAACAATTTGATTCAAATCATTTCACTTTTCTGCATTTCTCTGCGAAGTTCAGCAAAACACACTTACTTGGTTTTTGTAGCTAAAAGCAGCTACCATTCAGCTAATAAAATATTCAGCTTTTTCTGCATTTTCAGCTAAATTCAGCCACAAATGTTCACAGTTTACAGCATTCGCACACTGCAGGAAATGCATTTTCTAGTCAAAATCTGTCCTCTCTGGAGGTACATTTGAAGAATTATTGCTAATGCTGCTCCGTCTCCATTCTTCAGTCACGCTCTCCTGCACCGCTGCTGGCTCCCTAGCTTCAGTCGGCCAACTTTAAATGCACTGTGTTTTATAAATGGCAACCAACAGTTTATCTACTTTCTTTTTCAAAGTTATTATAAAATGGAAGGCAGTAAGAAAGAGCAAAAAAGTTCACAGGAAGTGAAATACAGCCTGAAGAATAACGGCTCTTTTGTGATCTTGATTCTCCTATAGCTGTCATCTTCTACTTCAACAGTAGTTTATTGAGATCTCAAGTCCAACAAAGCAGACCCTAAATTGAATTTAGCGACTGAGCGTGAGAGAAGACCATGTAGCAGACAATGTAAGGGATTTGACCACGGAATGATAGTATGAAAGCAAGCACTGAGATCTGGGAGCGTGTTTGGGAAATGTTAGGGGCTTTCTGATGTGTGTGAGACCTAATTGAGTTAACAGACATCAAGCCGGTCACAACTAGAACATGTACAATAAGTCATACCCCCTTCAGTGGAGGAATGCTGTCCTCGAGACATGCAGTGATTGTTTGATTCCATTTCAGCTAACTTGAAAAAAATGGTACGCTCAATGGTACAACTGATTGCAAAACATGCCTCTTGGCAGGGTGTTCACAACATTTCTCACTAGGGAAGAACAATTGGTAACTGTGAATAGACTCTTCCTTCCAGCTCTATCTGTTATTGAGAACTTCTTTGGATCACAACACACAATACATTATTTAGTTGAACCTCTAAACAAACTATTAGGGGAAGTCCCAGTTAGTAACACATTTGAGCAAAACCTGAATCTTCATTAATTGTATCTTTTTTTTGACAGTAGGGGTCAGTGTACTTGCTACCCCTTATCCCTCAACCTATCCTAAGGGAGTGCATGTATGTAGACACGTTAGTTTAGCTGCTATAGGCTTGGACTGTCGGGGGGACACCTTACTCCGTCTTTCTGTCTGTCTGTACCTGTGTATTCTCATGTTGCGATTAACCCAGCTTCCCCAAATCTCTTTTTGTGTCTACATCTACGCCGGGATCCTGAGTCGAGGCTAATCCTGCTGCTGTGGTCGTGTGTCCTGGATCCTCTATCCTGAGCACTGGATCTGAGTCCTGGACTTCGAGTCGTGGCTGAACCTGTCTCTGCGGTCCTGCCAGACTCTCACCATACTACTTCACTGATGGCTCCCACAGGATTGCTGACATCCTCGTGGATTCATCTTCTTATTATAGACACATGCATTTCCAAACATTTGGTCTACCTACGCTGTAAAATGTATTATCTCTTTGATGTACACACGGCATCTATTGCACGTCTGTCCGTCCTGGGAGAGGGATCCCTCCTCTGTTGCTCTCCCTGAGGTTTCTCCCATGTCCCCTTTAAACTGTGGGTTTTCTCAGGAAGTGTTTCCTTGTACGATGTGAGGGTCTAAGGACAGAGGGTGTCGTATTGTCATACTGATATTCTGTACACACTGTGAAGTCCACTGAGACAAATGTAACATTTGTGATATTGGGCTATATAAATAAACATTGATTGATTGATTGATTGATTGAGTGTAACTAGCCGTAATCACAACAATGACACATTCTCACCTTAAGAAGTTGATGTGGAAAACTTGTAACCAAACACTTAAAGGTGGGGTAGGTAAGTTTGAGAAACCGGCTTGAGATACACTTTTTGTTATATTCCATGGAATGCTCTTAACAAGTGCTTTGACAACAAATCCATATCTCTGGAAGCCGTAGCGCTGTAAAAAGCACGACCAATCATCTGAGCCGGCCCGGCTAAAGTAACTGGATGGCCTACCTGCCTGTCAGCCTTCCATCTGTGCACAAACTTATCTCGTGCCCTCATTGGTCATGTGCACGCACGTGTGTGTTGGAGGAGGGGCTCTGTAAGGAAGTGGCAGATTTTTTTCGGCTGTGTATTTTCAAATTCTAGCGCACTCGAGCTGGTTTCTCCAAAATGACCTACCCCACCTTTAATTCCTGATTTATAAATTCAACTTTTAAGCACAAACGAAACCACAATAAGGCAGAGGAGTAGTGCTTGGTTACAGACCATCACTAATATGAAAAACAGTTCTCTTTGGAAAAACCTAATGAGTCTTTGGAGCTGAGAGTAATTCCAAACAGAGCACACGTTGCAGGAATTTAATGTGGAGCAGTGCCATCGCTCTGTGTGTGTGTTTGTGAAACAGGGTTGAGTGTGTGTGGGTGCTTATCTTGCTCACTATGAACATAACACTGAAATCCAAAACATGTTTTCCCTACTGTGTACGACACACACACACACACAGGATCCACCAGTGGTTTTGCTTACTTTGGCCCCTGTGTCTCTTTTCCTTGTTATCCCTCCATCCATCCCTTTCACTTTGTTTTCCATCTCTCGGTCCATCCTCTCTCCTTACCCAAACGTCTGGCTGTCTTTTATACGCGATCAAAGGCATAACACAACTATGTGCAGTACTCTCCAAACTCCCTGCCTGCCTGTCATTCACACACAAACAAACACAGTGCATGCAAAGATACTTCATTTGCTCTTTAGTCGGATTTTCAGCCATTTGCATAGCGAATATTTGTAATTAAATGCACTTATACACACACAGTTTAGAGGGTGTGTGGGTCGTGGGGTTATAGTTGGTCCAAATCTATATCTTGCTTTTAATCAGCCTGATGACTCCCTAGAGACTGAAGACTGTCTACCATCCTTTTCTTCAAATTCTTTCCTTCTTTTTCACTTTCTCTCAATAGTTAGCCCTGGGCTTAGACCAACCTCTGGCTTGCTCTATAAAAACAGAACCTTTTGGCTATTTAAATCCTCGCCATCTGTTCGGCAAGCCCTTCAAACCTTCCAAACTTTTCATACCTCACAATCCGCGCTGCTCTCAGTCAGTCGTACCTATGACAGTGTATCCATCTTAAAACTTGTTTACTACTGAGACCACAGCAGCTGTATTCATTTAAATGTGGATTGCACAATACTGCAGGAGTGTTGATGCTAATGGTTATCCTCCCAGCACTGCACGCCCAAATGAGCCACATAAAGAGTCACATTACTGGTGCAGCAATTCACTTTTACTGAAAACAAAAACAGCAAGGTGGAATGGACAACATCTGAGCTAATTCTGAATTCCAGCGTTTACAGAAGACTGCATGCATCGTTTGTGATTTAATGTCAAGAGGTGATTTTTTTAAATGCATCACATGACTTTGTGCAAGTGAAACTGGTCTATAATTGATACAAACACACAGGTTTTACAGCCTGCAAGTTTACTGCGTGGGTTGAGTCTTTTTGCACTCGTACATGTCATATTCAGTCGCTTACAGACTTTCTTTCTGTGAAAAAGCTCTTTACCACTCTGTCCTCCCAGCACTAAATATCAGACAAAGTGAGAGACTTCATCGTAAACACAGTAAACACATAAGCCACCCAAAAAGACAAATATTTTTCCTCAACAACAAATGGATGTTAATAATAATTGTCCATGTCTTAACCATATTCTTTTCTAAAAGTGTGCTTAGTACAGTTCATTGAGACATCTTGGGGGGGCTGCAGAGTGTTATTTCATCTTAGCAAGAGGAATACTGCCGTTCCATCCCCAGTTTAAATAAACCCACCGTTCTAATCAGACAGAGACATCTCAGCAGTGACGCAGGCAGGTATTTGCACATTCAGCACTGAGTTTGAGAACACGTGTGTTCACCATTATGATTATTGCTCACACAATGAAACACATGTACAGTAGCATTTACACACCTAACATCAATGAGAGCAGTGGTTTATGGTTTAACTTACACAAGCTCTGACCTCCACCATACTGTCAATATCAGTGCTGATGTTTTGTTCTGCAAGTCACCTTTTAGATAACTTCTTGTGAAACCTGTTTGGAGGTGAAACAGAACATACACTGTTCTGGATTTTCAGACAACAGAAGGTATAATCAAGCCAACCGTTTTGACTGAATGCACTAAATTATACTCTGATTCTGATAAGCAATAATGAGCTCCAGGCCTGTACTTTTATAAGGCCCCATTGTCTTAATGAGTGATATTATCTTAACTCAAGAGTGTTTTCGTGTATTTTAATCATCCATTTTTATGAGTTTAAGTGTGTATTTTTGTTCGATGGAGTGTAAATATGTTTTGGAGGCTAATGTGTATTGGTGTTTCTGTAGCGTGAACTCTTACATATGTATGTGTGTGGGTTTATAAGAACGTGTGTGTGTGTGTGTGTGTGTGTGTGTGTGTGTGTGTGTGTGTGTTTGTCTGGCCCCAGTGGGTTTGAGATGTGTATCTGGCAGCTGCCTGGTCCGGCATCTGAAAGATCAGAAATAGAACTGTTATTCTAGAAAATGGTAAAAATTAGATACAGTTTCACACACACCTACACACACACCTACACACCAGTGTACTGTACTTACACAAGTGTACCGTACTCACACACACGGCCCGTCAGTTGCTTCTGTTCTAAGCTATTCCTCTTTCTCGATGCATTCCTCAATCTTTATTGACCTTTCAACACAGAGGTCAGGATACATCTCAGGGGATGTACTCTACTGGCGGGGTTTTTCTTAAATTGTTGACTCAGAAACAGTAATTGGTCAGAATTTAGCTTCATGAAGGCATTTCCTAGTAAGGCATTCACCGCAGACATTTCTGACTTGGAAGCTTGGGGGATTTCGCTCCCCAATATTTTGGCTTTATTCCTCGCCTCAGGCTGTTCAAAGGAGGAATGTACATGAATATCTGAGCACTCACAATTACTTTATTAAAGATGTGGTTTTATGTGTGGAATGTGTTGTTAGTATTATGACCTAGGTCTTATTGTTTGTTATCAAAGATAAATGTCAGTCATGAAATATCTTTTGTATCTTTCATTCCTGGGAAAATCCACAGATACAGGTACTTTTTATCCAAAAGCAACAACATTTGAGTGCACGGACACACACACACACACGTTGGAAAAACACACACTGAGCTGCAAGTCATGTCTCAATCAATGTAAGCTGATCCTTGTCATCTGGTTTTGGTTTAGATGGAGCCCATTTCAGGACTGATTTGATCTAAGTTCACCCTGTGGTGTTTCTCTTTTCCAGGGCCTATATGACTCACACACACACTGCTTTTCTAGCTGTACATTACACACACACACACACACACACACACACACACACACACACACACACACACACACACACACACACACACACACACACACACACACACACACACACACACACACACACACACACACACACACACACACACACTCACAGACCTGCACCGGTAGTGAGAGAACAAGAGATGTTTCCTGTGCACTCCCGTCACTTGACCCCATGTCCCAATATGTTAATCATTTCCTGCTGTATAATCCAATGAAATGGTTCACTTCACTGATTTATTAGATTAGTCCGACTGGTGTCCAAAGTGGGGAAGCAACGGCAGAATCAGGATTTTGGATCTGGATTCAATTCGGTGAAGTGATTCCATTACAGTCTCTTACCCATTTTTTTACATTTGTCTCTCCTGAGGAAGCACTTAGCCATTTGAGATGCAGTGGGTTCAAATGCCTCTATTACAAGATGCTGTGCAATGTGATTGATGTAACACAAGATAAATCTCTGATAAGACTCACGAGGCTTCAGTGCTACAGTCAACATGCTAACATCACAATGCTAACATGCAGATTCTTAGCAGGTATTATGTTTGCCATGGTAACCAAAGGTATTCGTTAACTAGTTGCGTATGTTAGCATGCTAACATTTCCTGCCTAAAATTAAGCTGACGGTATATATTTGGTCGTAAACCAAAGTAAAGGACAATTTAAAAAGTGTACCTGGTAATACAGCTAGATTTCTTAAAGGTCTCCTATTATACTGTTTTTACCTTGGTTGGTGATTGGTTGGTGACATCGTTATGACATCATAAAGTGGCCAAAATCTGATCAGCTCATTTTTAGACAGGTTTTTATATAAATGGATCAGGACAAAAAGAGACAGAATCTTTTTTCCTGAAACTTCCAGAATCTCTTTTCACAGAGGGGACACATGTTGATGTAGAAGAGACATGAAGAAGAGGGGACACATGTTGATGTAGAAGAGACATGAAGAAGAGGGGACACATGTTGATGTAGAAGAGACATGAAGAAGAGGGGACACATGTTGATGTAGAAGAGACATGAAGAAGAGGGGACACATGTTGATGTAGAAGAGACATGAACAAGTGGATTTTGCACAATAGGTGACCTTTCAGACATAAAACGCTGCAGTAAAATTCCTCACTATGGGACCACATTAATGTTGAAATATCAACAACAACAACAACATATAATATACTTACCTTGTTGTGGCGCTAGAGGCAAAGTCACTTGGCTTGTTGTCTATTAACCATTAATGTTTGAAATACATTGAAGGCCAATTCATCTAAGAGTTGTGCGAACATTTAAATCTGTAACAAAGAGGTAGACTGACCAACAGACTGACGTTGCCTGCAACCACTGATGATGGTGAGACTGAAAAATAGGCTATTGCAAATACATGTAGGATTCAATTGGGAGATATATTTAATTGACTACAGGTTATGCCAATAAATGCACGTCATAATGCAGTAACATGGAGGCGGGACTTCCACAAAGGTCAATATGCTACCACTACTTACTTTGAATTCATAAGGTTATAGTTCAGCACATTCGGTATCCATAATGTAACAAAAACTAAACCTTCAAAATGTATATATAAACCCAACCTGTCTAACTTACCCACTGAGGAAGATCTTTGGAATCCATGTCAATTGGCTTCTCAATTCAACTTTGACCCCCACAGTGATTTCCCTTGACCTCGCAGACAGACCCAAATGTCTTCTTCCTGTCTACTTGGACTCAACAGTAATTGGGGCTCTAGTTCTGATAACGCCCAAAGGCTAGAACATGCAGCCAAGCTTCACAGTAGTGGATGACACATTATGCTGAGGAACATCTGCTGTGTTACTTTCAAAACTTGTACAACCGACCGGCTCAATATGGAGATACTGAAATGAGTGGTAACTATGACAAGTTTATTTTGGGACAGAGATTGCACACAGAGTTTTCCCTGCAGTAAATTCTCCACTCTCACTCCTAATTTCGTTTTGCTCTCTGATTTATAGTGTTCCCCCTCTACTTCTCTCCATCTCTACTTCAACAACTCCATAGCATCTTTTATTCATGGCCTCTTTAAAGCTCCATCGAGTCTCAGAGGGCCTGAATTCATGTGTTTATGTGAGTATGAAGAGGAACAATGAAAGTGAAAAAAAGGAAGAGATTAATTACAGAGCCACCGGATGAGGGAGATAAAGAAAATTGAAGGAGGGATAGTCAAAAGTGATGGAGAAAATGGGGCTTCGAAGTGTGGGTCTACTTTTTGTAATAAGATCCTTACAGCCCTTTGTTTCTTCTCCTGCACCTGGCTAGGGGGTGGATATAAGCCTCGGAGGCTTTTAAGTACGTGTGTGTGTGTGTGTTTGAAAAGGTCCTTGAACCTTGTCAAACCTGTGTTATATTTTTAAATCAGTGTGCATTTGAGGGGGCTAAAACAGTGCATCTTTGTGTGTGTGTGTGTGTGTGTGTGTGTGCGCCTTTGCAGCCACACAGGGGTTCTCTTATTAGCTCCCCATTGTGTGTTTGAAAGAGCTAGAACAAGCAACCCAACAAAAGAAAGACACAGTCGCATGCAGCAGGATCAACATCCACCTGAGGAGAACGGAGATCTGTTGACAAAACATTCGTATTACCTTGTCTTTATTATCTCAACAAGCAATAACTGTTAGGATTTGATTAACATGATATCAGGTCATGGCACAGTGCATACTAATACATATGTATACATACATTTCCTAATATAAAGAACACTCACAGAGAAGTTAAGTTGAGAAGCAACTGAGAGGGTTACAAAGCTTTTCCCCCATCAGATTACATTACATGTTAGACGCTTTTATCCAAAGCGACTAACATACTCAACACTGTGGGGAATATGGGGTGAAGTGTCTCAGGGACACAACGACATGCTGACTGCAGTGGGGTTTGAACCTGTTACCCTCTGATCCGAAAACCAACGCACGATCCACTGCACCACACGGCTCCCCCCAGATAAGGTGATGGAGTGCCTCTTAATGGTATTGTAAAGCAGGCCTACAGTACATCATCTGTCACAAATCCGCACTTATCTGACAGCGTTGAAGTCTATAGTAAGCAGTGAACTGAAGAGGAATAGTGAGTTAAAGACGACCAGATTTCTTTCTCCGAATTTGAATGATGTCACACAGGTGGCAAGACAGTTGCAGCGTGTCTGATACAAGGGTATTAACTTAGGGAGTCTTTCTTAGAACAATGCTAATGCAGTAAATAAGATGTAGTATTTATATTTGTAATATCTAACCAAAGATAAACATCAGTTTTTTACTGAACGAATGTGCTTTTCTTGACAAACCCAGTTGTTTCTATTCTTAACTTGACCTCACAAGAATAAAATTACTGCACAGGAATTGCACAAACATTTTCTGTTGGCACAAACTGTAAAGAACTCAAGCAGTCGTGACTCCTGTACCCAGGATGTGAGACACAGCCTGCATGCATGGATGCACACCGACTGATCTGAACTGACTAAGCAGATAAGGCGGTGCTGCACTGCTGGCTGACGCAAGGGAGGAAAAGCAAGGTCATTTAAAAGATAGATGCAACATATTAATTGTGTAAATGTCAAGGTGGATTTAAATAGGGCTTTCTAAACAAAATACATGCAGTACCGTCATTCTAATCTATGTTGTGCTACAGCAAAAGCTAGATGTTTGAATTTCTTCACTGAACAGATGTCAACGTTGGGTTTTGGCATAAGCAGGTAGCATACAGTGTAAATATGAGTTAAAACAGGGTTGATTAGAGTTACATTCCTTCTTATTCTCCAAAATAATTAGTAAAAAAAAAGCTACAGAAAGAGATTTGTCGGTGGGCGCTTCACTGAGCAATGTCTTTTTTGTGAAGACACCGTAGAAAATAACCAAAAATAGAAATGTATTTAAATTCCAGTCCTTCACATCACCACCCACCATTCACACTTTACAGATAAGTGTATCCACGTCCAGTTTGCGTGTTCGTGAGATGGATGGTGACATTATGTCATCACCCAGTAAACACTGAGTGAGTCATGGCTGGCCTCGGGTGAATTTCATTAACCGGCAAAGTGCAAACAGCGCCTATCTTTATCTCAACAATCAGACAACACGATGAAAAGACAGACACGGCACAAGAGGGATAAGCGGACAGAGATTCAACAATATAGTTGTGACGCAGAGTTATAAACAAATTAGAAATGTGAGAAATATAGAGGGCGAGATGAAGTTAATGATAACAAGAACATAGAATCAGCTGTGTTGACCGCATTTTTCATAAAGCAGAACTCGGCCTCTCCCTCCATCTTCCATCTCCATGGTGATGAGTGTGTGTGTGTGTGTGTGTGTGAACGTGGCAGACACAGGGAAAAATAGAGCAACCCTTAGAGGATATTAAGGGAAATAAATAAATGTATGAGAGCAGAACGGTTCTCCAAGGTAGGTATAGTTATTTATGGTTCCTTCTGGCTTACACAGAGCACACTTACTGCAACTTATAACAATGGCTGCATTTGATACACACATTAATACACACACAAAGGGAGGCACATGATGAAGCACAGATCTATCATTCTCTGCGGTTAAACTTAATTACAACAAGCTCTACAGAAATAGTCAAACACTTCTCTCTCGTACTAAGAATGATTTCCCCCTCATTTGCCGTTTGTTTTCTCGCTCTTCTCTCACTTGTTTTTTTGTGTCAACCCCCTTATCAGTAATACGTTGGATGCAAATGAATTACACTGTTATGAAGACGCTGTAGCCTGGTGTCAGTGAAGGCTTTTCTTCAAGGATCATGGATAAAACATGCACTGGACACATCACAAACATGCTTGTACAGTTGCTCCCATGGTCAATCACAGGAAATGCATTCAATCTTGAAATGTTTTATTTCCGGAATTTGCGTGGTTTGTTGGTCTTTTTGTCGACAGGATTACGGAAAAACTACTGGCCAGATTATTTATAAGGGTGTAAGGACTGTGTAGGACTGGAAAAAAATATATATTTGTCACTTATGGAAACAACCTTCACCTTTGTCTGCTGTCTTCAAGCACCCTTTTAGTTTGGCATATTTTGTGTGTACAGAGCAAACATGTGGATTATGCTGCACAAACATCTTAATTGATATATGTTGTTAGTGCATATACAGATTCTATCTTTTTATTTGATTTGGGTAAACTATGTGGTCAGAGGAGAGATTCCTTCACTTCTTTAATAATAATGCATTACATTTTTTTATTAGAGCGCTTTTACAGGTGCTCAAAGCGCTTTACAAGTACACATTACACATATTAGACATGTAAGAGTCATTACTGCGGACATTACCCACAGGAGCAAATGCGGTTGAAGTGTCTTGCCCAAGGACACAACGGCCTGACGCAGTGGCGGCCGAGGCGGGATTCGAACTGGACGCTCTAACCACTGCGCCAAAACCACCCCTTAAAGAAACTAAGGTTGGTTAAGAGGGAGGACAGGAAGTCTTGGTGTCCAAGTCACACACTTTGTAGAACCGTTCATCAATCCCAACCTACCCAATAATTTTGTTGCGCTAAAACATCATACTCTTGTCTATTTTTGGCTGATCATAGTCATTTGTTGAAACAATAGATATAACGCAGTGTTGTTATTTCTAGTCATTAT